>NW_019416552.1:19063-34642 GCF_000390285.2 Anoplophora glabripennis | reverse complement strand
AAATTTTTTTTGGGAAAAATCCTCGAACAGGTCGATTTTTAATTTAAAAAATACATATTTTAGCATAAAAGGCGATTTTCAACCGCCATTTGTTGTCGAGTAATGACGTCATCGACATTTTTTTTTAAATAGCAACCCCCTATTTTTTTTCTTAATTCTGAAAGATTGTTTCATTGTCGATCCGACAGTATGAAAATGTTGCCATCATTTAAAAGTTTTCGAGTAAATGACGATTGAATGTTAGAAAACAGAAATTTTATTCATTAAAAAAATAACAATTCCTATGTCAAGCAAATACAATTCATTCAGTTTTCTACCTAAATTAAGTATTCGAATTGCCAGCCACCGACTTCTTAACAATACGCAAGTCTGTGTAGAAATTCTTGCACATTATGAATTATTGTTGGGCTAACTCTGTGTATTTCATCTATAATACAATTTTGGAATTCTTCTAAATTATGTGGTCTATTAACGTACACTTTGGACTTTAAGTTACCCCATAAGAAATAGTCCAGAGGTGTAAGATCTGGGGATCTCGCGGGCCATTCTATCGGTCCTCGTCTACCGATCCACCTCCTAGGAAAACAATTCTCCAGAATATCTCGAACAGGGAGCACATAGTGCGGCGGTGCACCGTCTTGCTGAAACCATATGGTGTCATAAGGAATATCAGGGTCATTTTCGTTAGGAAAAATTGCTGCAAGAGCTGTAACAAGGTCATTTTGTAAAAACTAAATATCCTTCTCCTGTATGGGTTCCTTCAAAGAAGAAAGGCCCTGCTATTCTGTGGGTGTTGGGTATGTGTCTCTGCCATCCAATGAGGATTTTCCCGACTCCAATACCTGCAAGTTTGACGGTTCACTGTAACATTGAGACAAAACGTGGCCTCGTGTGGAAAAACTATTTTCCGATGTACATCTCTATTTACTTGACATAAATCCATCATAATTTCACAAAAGTGTAAGCGGCGGTCGGGATCGTCATTGAGTTCCTGCACAAGTTGAATTTTGTGATACGTAGCACTGTGGTCCGACTAATTTCATTGTTTAATGCAACCAATCGTGAAGTATTATGAGGATTATCTACCATACTTATCAAAATGTTCTGTTTGTGATCTTCACTAACGCTTCGACGTCCAGGTTTTCGAATATCTACAACATTGCCAGTTTCTTTAAATTTAGATTCTATCTTACTTACTGTTGATTGGCTGATACGGCGATCTGGATGTTTTTCACTAAATAAATCGAAAAGTTCCTGCTGCGTTCTAGTCTTATCCCCGCATCCTATAAGAATTAAAATTTCAATTCTTTGTGTGACAGTTAAATGTGCCATAATACTTTAAATTCAACAATAATTTTTATATCGCTTACAATACTTAGAAAGTCGGTATGACAGTGACACTTTGTAAAGATTTACACATACATGATCCATAAGAAACTTCAGGCATTTCGAAAAACTAAATTTGATAACGTTTTTGCTTTATTTTAATTGATTTGGGTTTTCTAACATTCAATCGTCATTTACTGGAAAACTTTCCTATGTAAGATAGCAATATTTTAATACTGTAGGATCGACAATGAAACGATCTTTCAGAATCAAGAGAAAAAATAGGGGGTTGCTATTTAAAAAAAAGTTCGATGACGTCATTACTCGAAAACAAATGACGGTTGAAAATCGCCTTTTATGCTGAAATATGTATTTTTTAAATTAAAAATCGACCTGTTCGATATTTTTTCCCAAAAAAAAATTGTTTCGTTTGTGAATTCATTCCATACTTTAGGCGCGTACTGTATAAATATAGCATCGTAACAGAGATGCCATTAAATTTTTTCCAACGCAATCGGTGGCATTCAATTATTATCCTTCGAGTTTTCTTGTACTTGCCCAGCGCTGGTTGGCATGCCAACAATGAGGAAAATACAATCTCGGGATGTCTCTCTTCATGCATCGAGTAACTGCGATCTTAATTCAGGCCTCAACTGATGACAGACGAGGTTTATTATTAAGTCCTCCTGTTGAAGTTGCACAGGTGCTAATCTCAACCATTTTATTTCTAGTAAACGCGACTGCTGTACAGTTAAGAATAGCGCATAACAACATTCTGTATTTATCAACAAGAGCAGTTGCAGGCGACTTTACACCAAACACGATGCTCTTCAAAGGCTGCAGCAAAAACAGAGGTAAAACAATTAATTATCCTGCAATTTGTCAGTTCAACATTCAATATGTGCTTTCGTAAAAAAAAAACAACATTGCAATAATCAAAAATCAGTCTGGTACACAGCTCGAGCAACGCGCGTGCTTTTGACAATTTATTTTGCTCACGCAGCTTCCTCGTGCAATAAATCTTAGTTAAAATTTTACGCTGCCGCACAAGCAAATGGGAATTGCAATGAAATCATGTAGAAGGCAGAATTATACACACTTTCTTACAGACAGACTAATTGAGGCTATTTCTGCACAAGGCTAGATTACCATTCCACATCTAAATTGTATAAAATTTACAAAAGCGGAATGCACAAACATGAAAAAGTATCGTACGGCGACTTTAAAAATTCCTTGTAGTTAGGCATATTTCCAAAACTTAGCAGAGGTAATAATACGTTTTCTCCAGAATACTACTCAGAAATAAAATTCTTTTAAAACAAATAAATAATAGAGTTAAAATTTGTTTTTTAAGCTATACTTAAATTCTTGTCTATGCCATCACTGGACAGCTCCCGAACTCGGTTATCTGTGCCCTCTTATCAGTGTTGCCTATTGATGCCATTTAAAACCAACTGTATTAAAGCGGAGAGTAAAACTGCAATGAAAAATAATTTCGTAAAAACAGGTTGCTTTTCCATGACTTTGCAACATGTTATTTTAAAGTTACCATATTTTTTGTGACTAAATATTAACCAATATGGATAGGTGGACAGGTATGCGGTTCTAATTGTATTTCTATTTTAAAATAATTATTTTCGCTGGTTTATAACCTACTAATCTGATAGAATCGAAATATTTTTGAAAATCTTTTCAAGTTTTTAACAAAAAGTATATGCTATAAATGTTTTAAAGAACTGAGTTTAGTTTGTGAATTTAAGCGTCAATGATATCTGACATTGACCTAGTTAGGTGAATTGCATAATATCAATCCATCTGATGTGATATGACAACAGGTCGCTCATTGAAAAGGAATGGCCGAAAATATGTCTGCGTTTCATTTTATTACATTTATTTTGGTTTTCTGTATATCTGTTTACAAAGTGTTTGTATAGTCTTTCCGATCTCAATTGAAGAACCAAGAGGTTGGCAGTATGTATACATAAATTTTTAAAAATTAAAAAATGCGGTAGTAAATTTTGCCTCGAGAAATTTTTTGTGTCTCGAAATTTATTTCTATTCTTTTGTTCAGCAAATTGAATAAAAAAATTATTAGTTCGTTGATATTTATTTTTAGAAGTCGCTTGAAAACATTTTAGATACACTACTTTTAAAGTTAAAATAATTATGAGTGACCTTTAGATATTAAAATATAGATTTGAAATTTTCAGAATCGAAATTTTTTTCAACTTAGAAAATGATAAAATAACGAGAAAAAAAAATAAAAGAAAGTTCAATTTTTGACGATTCTGAACATTTTTAAAAATCTTGAGCGACCTCTAAAAATTTTTTTTAAGTTGATTTTTTAAGGGGGTTCTTAACACATGATAAACTAGCATACTTTCACAAGAGACACGAAAAAAAAATACCGTTTTTTTTGGGCCACCCTAATACCCATATACAGGTCTGGTCGAACTAAAAGTGGAAGTGATAGAAATGTATACGCCCAGTTGAAGAATGCGCGGGCGGGCAAACGGCGTATAACACAGCTGCACTGGGCGACTGGGCAATAATTCCCACTTGTTGATAAGTGGTTGACAAATTGCCTAGCAGTGCAGTGCAGCAATGCGGGATTTGATCCTTCTATTGATCATTCATATTACAATTGCGGAAGGAAGAAATAAGAGGGATATTTTGTTTGCTAATATTATTACAACATGATATTTTGGAGACCTTTTGAAACGGAACAAAACGAAATTTACCATCAATATAATAAAATTTTGAGGACATAAATAATTAAAATATGTTGTTGGCCAAATGAACATATAATAGAAATTTTCTACACATAATATACAAATTATTATAATTTTTTACCTTTGGTAGAAAATTTTTCATTAAATTTTATTGCTAGGCGTTTTTATACATGTTCAACTGAATTCGGAAGACTAATACGCCAGGTAATTCTGTTTGAAATATTAGTTTTGACTGAAATCGAAATAAAATTTGTATAATACAGTATTATAATCTTGCAAAGTTATTTATTTCAGTGTTTAGTGACGGTATAGTGTGTTTGTGTGTCGTCATTGTTAAATTTATGTCGGACGTTATGAAAAAAGCGTGTATAGGAATAAAAACAAATGATATTTGACGACAATAGCTTCCTAATTGGAAAATCCATCAGCGGTGTGAAAAAATACGAAAAAAGATGTTAAACGAAAATCTGTGTTCACGGCACAATTTGAGAAAACAATGTGTTTTTAAAGGTAAAAGGTATCTTCCGTATAAATATATATACCCCATTCATAGAACAGTACACATATATATGTATATAACATGTTTTTTAATCGAAATCAGAAGAATAATAAGTATTTGTCTCATTAGTATGTTGTTTTTCAGATCACTGGGTGGCGGTGTTAGAGAATGTTTAATTATTTTTTCTGAATCCATTATCTGATACGTATAGTGACAGAATTGTCACAACACCATGGAATTACAAGTCGAATACTTTGTAAGCACAATACGTATTGTGCTAAATGCAAATTAGACGAGATAATAGTAAACACATAACTTCTAATAACTAAGAACGTTTATTTATATATTCAGATCACGTCCTCTAGTAATTCCGACAGATCCAATCTTTGTTTGCAGCATGAAGTTTTTTAATTATATCTATGACTTACACGTTTTAAATGAGGTGACATCCTCGGACTAGGTCAGAATGTATTATCCTTTACATTCATGTGTGAAAGTATTCCGATTCTTTTGAGATCACTACATAGAGATAATGTACACACGATGTGTGTTTATTACAGAGAGAACATCTGCATAATGGTTCTACAAATCAAAGTATACGATGGATGACGAATTGCAGAGTTTTTGAGATCGAATTGCAAAATAGAAAACAATACATTTTTCGTAACTTATTCAGTAATGTTGGTGCTGGTACATGTGGCCACCTACATGTCAGAAAGATAATTTCTGCCTGTAATTTGCGGTGGATTGTGAGGTGATCATTATTATTACACCACTGAAAGGTTGACAGGTACTATTTTCCCAACATGGCGAGGCAGTACCGGCCAGGGTGGGTCACGGTTAACTGACATAATTTAATTGTTGCGATTGTTATGGTAAAAGGCTTATTCACTATGATAGATTGTTAGGTACCACGTTGGTGTTGCGATTTTTATTAGGGAGAAATTACAATAGTGCTTGCAACGGCACAGAACCATACTTTTTGAATACATTTCAGTATACATGTTTCACAGCAAAAAAAAGGAATTGGTAATTTCTCGGTAAAAGTGGCTTTACTTTTGTTAAATAGTTATTTACACCATAAAGGAGGTAAATATTACTTACCAGTCGAGGACGATTTTGCGCCTGAGCTGAGCGAGGGTTAGCAATAGAGTCCGAGACTGGTAAATTATACTTAACTACTGCGTGGTGTACGAGTATAACATTTTATCTGCTCCCACAGTTCTTTATGAGTAGATAGGCTACCTTCATACGACGCCAAAATCCCATGTATTTTCTTATGAAGGTTCATATTAGCAGTTTTTGACTAATTTTACCCCCACTCCTCCTCCTTTTCCCTTCCCCCTCCTCTTCCCCGCCAGCTAATCAAAGCACAGCAATTTTGGCGGGAAAAATGGCGGGAAATTCAATATGTAGTCACCTAGGGCTTTGACCCCACCTAGGGCTTTGCCCCACCTAGGCCCCCATACAAGTATCTCCACGTAGGTATGTAGGATTCGCCCACGTAGACAAGAGTATTGTGCGTAGGCCTCCGCGTAGGTATAGCTAAATTATGTAGGGCTTCGCCCCGCCTAGGGCTTCGCCTCGCCGCCGCGGGCACCAACGTGATCGAGCGGTGACGTAGACAGTAGCCGCGATTTTCATTTCGCAATAGTAGTTCATAACGCGGCCTAGCGGGTATCCGTAGATGGCGCGGTAAGTGGAGCGCGGTAATGTAATCGTAAATGCCTGCATATTTAATTATTACAGACTACGGCTAAAAAAATATTTACTGGAATTTACTTTAGGAATGTAATAAAATAGAACAGAAAGGGTAAATCTTTCTGCGTCTTAAAACTTAATAATGCCGTGCCATGTTCATATTAAAGCACAATGATAAATTCTTTTAAATAGCAAATTGTATTGAAATAGAAATTATTCTGCTTAGGTGTGTGATAAGAAAACCAAGTGAACAAACGCTAGCACAGCTGTCTCAGCAAAACCTGTTCCGGCGATATCAACTGCAGTCACTGCACTATACGCCGGCTTTCTTCACGAATATAGCTGTGATAATATTCAATTTTCTAATTAGTCATAAAATCAACGAGTCTGCTCTGCTTGTTTTTTGTTAAAAGTTTCTTGGACTATTATAGTGAGTNAATCGAGGTATTCATTATTATTATTACAATACCATATTCAGAAAACGCTTAGTTCACGATCTACAGGGTGTTAAAGTTTTATTAAAAAAATGCAAATTTAAAAATATTGCGGGAACCGCTCAGAATATTTTAATGAAATTTTACAGGCATTGACAGTTAACAACAATACATGTTTTTCGATAAAAATATTGTTTTCAGTTTCACCAGTGGCGTGCGCACAGGCACATCTTTGGATATTTTTAAAGAAAAAATACTACGCCACTGATGTTTCTTAAAATTAAAATTATTATTGAATTCCTTGTTCAACTTGGAAGAAAAAAGGTATCTCGACTATTTTTGGTATGACGCACCGTTTTCGAGTAAATAAATTAAAATCGATTTATTGCATGATTTAATCCGATTTCAATAATTTGAAAAATAGCAGAAATTAGGCACTCAGTTTTTTTTGTACCAATTTTATTACAAAAAATTATTACTCCTCGCAGTTAACAACATCTGTCTAAAAAAATGTATCAGTTTTTAGATTCACTATTCACTCTCTTGAACAGAAATTAGCAGGTTGGCTCTGCACTCGTTTTTGTTATTGTTTGACAAAATTAATAATAGCTGTCACTTTAGTAATAACGTGTAATAAAATAAAAAAGGTAAGTGTATATTCATATTTTCAACATAAAAACGTAGCTGTGTTGCAGTTATAACCTTAAACTGCAATTAGGCAAATTATTTTTCATAGGAAAAAATTCTATACTTAATTAAAAATTTTAGTATTAAATTATAAGTCTTAACCAGCTACCAAAATTAGTGGTATATTAAATAAATTCACTTAAACGTTTATTATTAAAACCACCATTATACAGGGTGTTATTTTAGCAGTTGAGAAGAAACAATAGCTACCGGGTCTTTATAAAAAGTTACAAATTATTTAACAACGACAAGATGGCGGCTAAAAATCTAAAGCATTAATTTTTGCAGTGGAAAGTCTAGCCAGGACAGAAGCAGTGTTGGAAAGGCATGCATTTTGGCTACAGGACGACAGAGGCATGGAAACCCAAAAAACAAAGCAAAAATAGAGGACAGAGGGTAAGTTGCTTCGAATTTCATCATTTCAGATTGCTTTTCAGTTTTAATACACATCCATGTATTCTAAAAACTATAATTAGCTGTTAAAATGGCTTATTTATAATAAAAATCGTATTTAAAGCATTCATCTTAAACTACAATTAGGCAAATTATTTTTTTCATAGTAAAAAATTCTATAATTAAAAATTTTAGCAATAAATTCTAAAACAGTCAAACCAGCTACCAAAATTAGTGGTATATTAAACAAATTCACTTAAACGTTTATTATTATTTAACAAAGAAAAATTCTATTTAAAACCACCATTATACAGGTTTAAGCAGTTAAGAAAAAACAATAGCTACAGGGTCTTTATAAAAAGTTACAAATTATTTGACAACAACAAAATGATGGCTAAAAATCTAAAGCATTAATTTTATAGGTAGTTGAAAGTCTAGCCAGGACAGAAGCAGTGTTGGAAAGGCATGCATTTTGGCTACAAAATGACAGAGACATGGAAACCAAAAACAAGGCAAATAGAGGACAGAGGGTAAGTTGCTTCGAATTTCATCATTTCAGATTGCTTTTCAGTTTTAATACACAGTCCATGTATTCTAAAAATTATAATTAGCTGTTAAAATGGCTTATTTCAAATAAAACGTATTAAAAACATTAAGCTTAAACCACAATTAGGCGAATTAATTCTCATAGTAAAAAAAATCTATAATTAAAAATATTGGCTTATTTCAACAGGAAAACAAGCTAAAAAAATCCTCAAAACATATTAACATTCCAAAAACTATAATTTAGCTGGTAAAACAGCTTATTTAATATAGCAAAAATCACTAATCGTAATAAACAACTAACCGAAAATGAAATAAAAAGTATAATCCTCGCTTTATTTTAATAAATGAAAAAATTAACCAAAAACAATTAAACAATAGGTAATTAGACGAATCTTTATCGAAAATAAGATAAAGGCAATTTACTAGAATCATAAAAATCAAAACCAAAAATCAGATTGAAAAAATTGTTATTTAAAACCAGCATTATACAGGGTGTTATTTTAGCAGTTGATAAAAAACAATAGCTATAGGGTCTTTATAAAAAGTTACAAATTATTTGACAACAACAAAATGATGGCTAATAATCTAAAGCATTAATTTTATAGGCAGTTGAAAGTCTAGCCAGGACAGAAATACATGAATTTTGGCTACAGAGGCATGAAGTTAAAAACAAGACAACAGAACGACAGAGACACGTAGAAACAAGGCATACGAAGGGTAAGTTGCTAGATTTTTCTGCATTTTAGGGCGTGTCGTTTGTACCGATTCAATACACAGTTAAATATGCTGGCTTGATATAGGTACCCGTGGTCGTGTAGAGGTCTATCTTAAACGATTACCTAAGGGTAATCATTGGAGTTTTTCTTGCCAACGAAAAAAAAGATTTCAGCCGCACGCGAAATACTTAAATCCGCCCGTGAACGCGAAAGGCCTTCGGGCTATCGAAACGATAAAAATGGCTGTCTTGTGGTTAGGGCAAATACAAAAATGTAATTGTTTGGCGCCATACTCGTAACACCATTCAAACATCTCGACGGCAGTGTTTCAAACTAAACAGATCCGTTGCGACTTAGGACATAATTGAACGTTATAGGGTCTTTCCTTACAATTAAAAATTACTATTGACTCTTTACATTAAAAATATTCAGATTTTATTTTTTCATAAAATAATTTTTTGCCACTATTTTTTTAGTAAAGTACAGTTTGACGTCATTTTTCATAATTTTTCCATATTTAATTTTTCTATATGTAATTTTTTATTAAAGTACAGTTTTAGTAAAGTATAGTTTTGACTTAATTTTCACATAAATAATTTTTAATAAATAATTCTTTTGTTTTTTATTAAAGTTCAGTTTGACGTCATCTTGCATCTGAAAGTGCTGCCCCGAATTCTCCGGTTCAGGCGCAAGAGTAAATCTTTTTTAAATATAAGACTAAATTTTTCTATATTTAATATTTCGTAATTTTTCTACTTTTTAGTAAAGTACAGTATGACATTTAATTTTTAATAATTTTTCTACATACAGTACGTAAAGTACAGTTTTGGCGTAATTTCTACATAAAATAATTTTTCATAAAATAATTAGTAATTTGCGACTTGAAACAATTAAAAAAAAATACAAAAACTTACCAGTTTGGCTAAGGGAAAGCGGCAAACGGGTCCAGAGGGCGGCTGCAGAGGCAGGTAATGGGGTGGGGGCGGTTCTTTGATAGCCATAGGGGGGCCTCACAATAATTAGTTGGAAGCCCCCGGCAACTCAATTCCACAAAAATATGTTCGCACGTATGCGCACAAACGAAAGCGTTATCTATACATACCCCTTGAAGGCGACAACTCTTATCTTATTAGGACTGGTATTACAGACGCCAAGGGTTGTACTCTCCCACATGAAAGCGGTACCTGCCACGCTAACGTGAGGAAGAAAGTCGACTACCAGCCCAAATTCCCATCTTCTTAGTCTTGCAAGCACCACCTCCGCAGACCTCAAAAGATTAGCGAAGAATGAACGAGTAACCGACATGTCTCAACTAGTAACTTACTGCGCGTATAAGGTGTCGTCATGTTTTACGTCACGTTATCACGTTTTACGTCATGCTGTTATCACATTTGAAATAAGTATCAGTTTAAAAAGGTGTTGAAATATCTTCAATAAAGGTCTTGATTAATGCAATAAGATAGTGGGTCTCATTGATTTGTTTTCTTTTGTTCGCGATCGATGTTATACTTGCCCAGTAAGTAGAAAGCGCTTACTATCTTTTCGTTTTACTCACATTCGATTTTTATTATTTTTCTCGTATACTTTTGAAACTTTTTTAAATCCGCGAATCATGCCTTCTTTTTTAATCAAACACATCTTAATCACGTGACCTCTTTTCATGCATCATTTACCGGCACTAGTTACATGAAAGGTAATAACTATAAGCTCCTACGGTCTTCTAGTCAGTTTATCTTTAATCCTTGAACTATTAAGAAATCGAGGTATCTAAATTTTTCATCATTGGAGATACCGTGAAGAAAATTCGTCGTTTGTCTACAAGGGCGAGCCTTGGAATTTAAAATAAAAAATCCTTCGACTGGCGCAGAACCTGTAGGATGGATTAAAGAGGCCATCCAACAGGCCACAGCTAAAAACGTCAAAGGTCTTAACCCCTTTTATTATACTTTTTCGCATGACGGTTATCCTTAATTATGTGACGGGTATCCGGATAACCGTCACATAATTAAGGATAACCGTCACGCGAAAAAGGATAATAAAAGGATAACGCCACGTGAAATAAGGATAAACGTCACGTAATTAAGGATAATAAAAGGATAACGTCACGTGAAATAAAGATAAATGTCACGTAATTAAGGATAACCATCACGTGAAATAAGGATAACAGTCACGTGAAAACTAGATAACAAAAAGGATTATATTCAAAGAGTAAACATGTATGCGTGTAACATCTGCTCCAAGGGTTTTGCATATAAAAGCGGGCTTAGTCGCCACTCTAACAAGCATAAATCCACCACTTTTTCCTGCGACACATGTGGAAAGAAATTTACAAGACGGGATAACTTAATCTCGCACATGAAAACAAACATCAGCAGAGTACTGATAACAGCGAACTAACCGCCCACGACACAAACAGAAAAATAGAAAATATATAAACAGACCTCTCAATAATAATGACCAATTGTCAAACATGGATAACGATAATGAACAAACAGATTGTGAGAGTAGCGAAGATATGCTAGAAAGAGGGATTGGAGTTGATCTAAATGAACTTGTAAATGATTTACGTTATTATATCGAAGAGTGTGGTTTGACTAAAGAACATCGTGTCTGTAGTGACATTATCAACAAGCTACATGATATGGGAATAATTCAGTAACTTACCAATAATCTCCAGCAGTAGTCTTATTAGCTGTCGTCGTTATCGTCTCCCTATGGGGGAGGTCAATGCCTGAAGACTAATTATAATTAGGCATTGAGCTGTTACGTCATCAGAGGCGCCTGCGCAATCGTTGTCTTCAGACATTATCCTCGACGCGATAGCTTTATCGTTGCCTTCAGGCATCGAGTTTTTGCATCTATTGCAGCTCGGCGTAGATACTGGGAATTTTTTACTGCGGATAGAGATAGATTCAAGAGAAGAATTGAAACGACTTCTAAAATTCTCAAGCCATTATTAGATAAACATCTTGAAAAAATTCGCCAATTATAATCCGGAAATAACACACTACGATAACCAGTGCAAAATGGCTAAATAGTTTCAAAAGATGAACATTCAAGACAAGTAGGATAATGTATTTACGAATCCTCATCGATTTTCCGCTACAAAGGATGGACCTACATCTACAAAAATTGTACCAATTACGTTATAATTTTATAATTATTATATTTTAATATGCATAATATATATTTACTTATCCGTATTTGTTTTATTTCCTCTCTCCCTCTACCTTTCATGTATATGAAAAAAAAACTTACAAGACCAGTGAAATAAAAAGAGGCTCATGCTAGCTTTACTAGCAAGCCTGCATATTAGGTTAGAATTTTTGCTAACACTGCAATTATAAAGGAAATAAAATATCAGGTTACAGTTTATGGTAAAAACAGGTCTGAACCAGTAGAAAACAGGTCTGAACCTTGACCCCAGACGACCTAAGAATGACGTAATGCTGTTTGGAGTTCATTCACCTCCCTTATCATGATTTATGCTAACATTGCGATTTTGAAGAAACTAAGGTACTAATTACAAGTATGTTCTGCGCATGCATTAAACATATTTTTTATTTTTGTCCATATTCTGAACTTCAGTCTCAATGGTTGCTCACGTGATCTCAGTCGAATGTCGCAATACTTTACGTCTTTGCACCAGGAATTTGTGAAATAGAATCTGTTATTCAAGTTTGGACAAGCATTTTGGTTACACCCTGTATAAATATACGTATTCTTTGAATGTTTAGAACTTATGCGACTTTATATATCAGAAAGCGATAGAGCAGAAAAAAGTATCCAAGCTCATACTTTATACATGGAAATCAATATGATATTATTTCTGGAACCTACATGCGGAAGGAGCTGTTCCTGTTTCACCGGAATTCTACATAAAATGCAATAATGTAGTCGAGAAATATTTCGTAAACGAGTTCAAAATCAAGTACCAACACGATAATGAAGCTCTAATGTTGCGCGAATTAAAAACCCGGAACGAGAAGCTAGAAAATTACATTGAAGATATAAGTCTAAAAGTCGTTAACCCGAACAAACGACAAATGTTTGCTGTGATACAGAAAAATCAATCAGCTGAGTATCCGTACCATATCATTGGAACACAGAGAAGGCGTCCTGCAATCCTTGAAGAGGCTGCAGAAGAAGCACCCCAAAGCACGCGTCGTAGCAGATTTGGAGTATAACCCCAACAGTATTAGCCTTTTTAATCGCATCAAGGACGAAATACCGTATATTACATGCAAATACAATGATTTTAAACTTGTAAATACACCGATTGAAATTTTTGTAAATGACGTTAATAAAATGCTAGAAATAGATTAAAATACTAGCGCTGTTTAATTTCATACCCCCTCCACTCCTACATGATACCTTGGTAGTCGCGAAAATGAGGACAGCGTTCTACTTTAAAGCTTTGAGAGAGATAAGGAAGCTAAATATTCGCGACGATGTATTAATTAATCAATAATTAAACAGCCTTCGTGTTATATACGTCATGAACCCGCATTGTTTGCCTTGCTGTCTAAAATGGACTTTGACCACCTTCAACAAGCATTCAAATCCAACAACTACATCTGGAGACGTATCGTAGAAAAGGACATACCGCAGTCCATGTGAAAGAGCGTGACCAGTTTTCGGTGTTTAAAGCCACAGGGAATTTATTTAAAAATGTAAATGTAAAAATTACGGTGAAATGTATTGTAATATGATGTTTAGATGGTCTTAATAAAACGTGTAACATATGATTGAGTATTATAATTTCTAATCATGGCAATAATTGTCAGGTGATTATCGTAGTACTGTTGCCCCCTGAAGTTACGCTTACAATCGGAACAGGTAACGGCAATGTCTTCGGGGCATGCTGGCGCCTGCTGGTACGCAGGACATGTACCGCCGCATCGATGATCTTTTTTAGTATTATATGGGACCTGACACCTCTCGCAATAATATTCACAGCAGAAGGCGGCCGTCAGCCAAGTAAAGACATTATAATGGTCCTCGTGATAAATCAAATTTAATTTCAGGTCTTTTGCTGCGCCCTTGAATATAACGTCGCGACATTTGGTACCGTACACGCCGATACAATAGTCTTTTAGATGTTGTTGGTACTGTTGCAATTCGGGGTTACTGCAACCTTCTTCGGGGATAGTAACAATAGCCGCCTGTAAAAATTCGTTGGCCCTCAGGGTTTGTAGCTTCCCGATATCGCGACGCACCTTGGTTTGGTCCTTGTCTTTGTTCACGTAACTTATCGCCACTACTAGTGCCCACGGTAAACACAAATTGTCTTTATTGTTATAGTGACACGCCGCTTGGCACACTCCTCATCGAAGGTGTTGTAATTCTTGCCGCGTCCTTTCCCTGCAGGCATCCGCACAGAAGTCACGCCCAGACAGAACGTCTCGGTGTTTAGTCCCAAGGAGTTGGACTGGTATACGGCGGAGATGACGTCCCATACGTCATCGTAGGCAACTTCTTTAGCGGGCTTGAAACGGACCCAACCATCGCCTCTGGCAAAGTCATTGGAACAAAACGAGAAAGACACCTGGTCTTCGGAATTAAGACCGACGCCTTTAGCTATGGCCAGTTGGATGGCCTCTTTAATCCATCCTACAGGCTCGCCCTTGTAGATTGAAACGACGAATTTTCTTCACGGTATCTCTAATGATGAAAAATTTAGATACCTCGATTTCTTAATATTTCAAGGATTAAAGATAAACTGACTAGAAGACCGTAGGAGCTTATAGTTATTACCTTTCATGTAACTAGTGCCGGTAAATGATGCATGAAAAGAGGTCACGTGATTAATATGCGTTTGGTTAAAAAATAAGGCATGATTCGCGGATTTAAAAAAGTTTCAAAAGTATACGAGGAAAATAAAAAAAAATCGAATGTGAGTAAAACGAAAAGATAGTAAGCGCTTTCTACTTACTGGGCAAGTATATCATCGATCGCGAACAAAAGAAAAAAATCAATGAGACCCACTATCTTATTGCATTAATCAAGACGTTTAATTTGATATACGACACGCCATATTTTAAAATTAAAGTTCACCTTTATTGAAGATGTTTCAACACCTTTTTAAACTGATACTTATTTCAAATTTGACAACAGCATGACGTAAAACGTGATAACGTGACGTAAGACATGACGACACCTTATACGCGTAGTAAGTTACTAGTTGAGACATGTCGGTTACTCATTCATTCTTCGCTAATCCGTTGAGGTGTAAGGAGGTGGTGCTTGCAAGGCTAAGAAGAAGATGGGAATTTTGGTTGGTGGTCGACCTTCTTCCTCACGTTAGCGTGACAGGTACCGCTTTCATGCGGGAGAGTACAACCCTTGGCGTCTGTAATACCAGTCCTAATAAGATAAGTGTTGTCGCCTTCAAGGGGTATGTATAGATAACGCTTTCGTTTGTGCGCATACGTGCGAACATATTTTTGTGGAATTGAGTTGCCGGGGGCTTCCAACTAATTATTGTGAGGCCCCCCTATGGCTATCAAAGAACCGCCCCCACCCCATTACCTGCCTCTGCAGCC
>NW_019416552.1:0-19031 GCF_000390285.2 Anoplophora glabripennis | reverse complement strand
TTTGTAATTTTTTTAAATTCTTTCAAGCCATAAATTACTAATTATTTTATGAAAACTTAATATAGAAAAGCAGAAAAATTATTTTATGTAGAAATTACACCAAAATTATACTTTACTAAAAAGTAGAAAAATTAAGAAAAATTAAATATAGAAAAAAAATTAAGTAATATTTTATAAAAAAATAAATATAAATAAAAATTACTCTTACGCCTGAACCGGATAATTCGGGGCCTTACTTTCCGATGCAAGATGACGTCAAACTGAACTTTAATAAAAACAGAAAAATTATTTATTAAAAATAATTTATGTGAAAATTAGGTCAAAACCATACTTTACTAATACTGTACTTTAATAAAAATTAAATATAGAAAAATTAAATATGGAAAAATTATGAAAAATGACGTCAAACTGAACTTTCATGAAAAAAGTAGAGGCAAAAAATTATTTTACGAAAAAATAAAATCTGAAAATTTCTAATGTAAAGAGTCAATAGTAATTTTTAATTTTAAGGAAATACCCTATAACGTTCAATTATGTCGTACAAATCGCCTATCATCGAAACGGATCTGTTTAGTTTGAAACACTTGCCCTAACCACAAGACAGCCATTTTTATCGTTTCGATAACCCGAAGGCCTTTCGCGTTCACGGGCGGATTTAAGTTTTTCGCGTGTGGCTGAAACCTTTTTTTCGTTGGCAAGGAAAATCCAATGATTACCCTTAGGTAATCGACCACGGGTACCTATATCAAGTCAGCATATTTAACTGTGTATTGAATCGATACAAACGACACGCCCTACAATGCAGACAAATCTAGCAACTTACCCTTCGTATGCCTTGTTTCACCGTGTCTCTGTCGTTCTGTTGTCTTGTTTTTAATTTCATGCCTCTGTAGCCAAAATTCATGTATTTCTGTCCTGGCTAGACTTTCCCCTGTAAAAATTAATGCTTTAGATTTTTAGCCATCATTTTGTTGTTGTCAAAGAATTTGTAACTTTTTATAAAGCCCTGTAGCTATTGTTTTTTCTCAACTGCTAAAATAACACCCTGTATAATGCTGGTTTTAAATAACAATTTTTTCAATCTGATTTTTGGTTTTGATTTTTATGATTCTAGTAAATTGCCTTTATCTTATTTTCGATAAAGATTCGTCTAATTGCCTATTGTTTAATTGTTTTTGGTTCATTTTTTCAGTTATTATAAGAAAGCCCTGGATTATATGAGGATTATACTTTTTATTTAATTTTCGGTTATTTAACGTTTATTACGATTAAGTGATTTTTGCTATATTAAATAAGCTGTTTTACCAGATAAATTATAGTTTTTAGAATGTTAATATGTTTTGGGGACTTTTTTAGCTTGTTTTCCTGTTGAAATAAGCCAATATTTTTAATTATAGAATTTTTTTACTATGAAAATTAATTCGCCTAATTGTAGTTTAATATTAATGTTTTTAATACGTTTTATTTAAAATAAGCCATTTTAACAGCTA
This sequence comes from Anoplophora glabripennis, assembly GCF_000390285.2. Classification (NCBI taxonomy): domain Eukaryota; kingdom Metazoa; phylum Arthropoda; class Insecta; order Coleoptera; family Cerambycidae; genus Anoplophora; species Anoplophora glabripennis. Next base: position 17,541 of record NW_019416552.1, on the reverse strand, counting down.
ATTATAATTTTTTAAATACGTTTAAAACTAATAAGCAATATGAAATGATGAAATTCGAAGCAACTTACCCTCTGTCCTCTATTTGCCTTGTTTTTGGTTTCCATGTCTCTGTCATTTTGTAGCCAAAATACCTGCCTTTCCAACACTGCTTCTGTCCTGGCTAGACTTTTAACTACCTATAAAATTAATGCTTTAGATTTTTAGCCATCATTTTGTTGTTGTCAAATAATTTGTAACTTTTTATAAAGACCCTGTAGCTATTGTTTTTTCTTAACTGCTTAACCCTGTATAATGGTGGTTTTAAATATAATTTTTCTTCGTTAAATAATAATCGTTTAAGTGAATTTGTTTAATATACCACTAATTTTGGTAGCTGGTTTGACTGTTTTATAATTTATTGCAAAAATTTTTAATTATAGAATTTTTTACTATGAAAAAAATAATTTGCCTAATTGTAGTTTAAGATGAATGCTTTAAATACGATTTTTGTTAGAAATAAGCCATTTTAACCGCTAATTATAGTTTTTAGAATACATGGATTGTGTATTAAAACTGAAAAGAAATCTGAAATGATGAAATTCGAAGCAACTTACCCTCTGTCCTCTATTTTTGTTTGTTTTTTGGGTTTCCATGCCTCTATCGTCCTGTAGCCAAAATGCATACCTTTCCAACACTGCTTCTGTCCTGGCTAGACTTTCCCCTGTAAAAATTAATGCTTTAGATTTTTAGCCATCATTTTGTTGTTGTTAAATAATTTGTAACTTTTTATAAAGACCCAGTAGCTATTGTTTCTTCTCAACTGCTAAAATAACACCCTGTATAATGGTTATTTTAAATAGAATTTTTCTTCGTTAAATAATAAACGTTAAAGTGAATTTATTTAATATACCACTAATTTTGGTAGCTGGTTTTGACTTTCTTAGAATTTAATGCTAAAATTTTTAATTAAGTATAGAATTTTTTCCTATGAAAAATAATTTGCCTAAATGTAGTTTAAGGTTATAACTGCAACAAAACGTTTTTATGTTGAAAATATGAATATACACTTACCTTTCTTAATCCAAAAGGACACACTAAAAAAAACAAGCAGAGCAGACTCGTTGATTATATGACTAATTAGAAAATTGGATTATTAACAATCTTAGCCAAGAAAAGCCGGGGCGCATAGTGCAGTGACTGCAGTTGGTATCGCCAGAACAGGCTACTGGCTATTTTGCTGACATAGCTGTTTGAAAGACAGCTGTGCTAGCGACTGCTAGCTTGGTTTTCTTATCACATACATAAGGGGAATAATTTCTATTTCAATACAATTTAAAAAATAAATGAATTTGCCATTGGGCTTTAATACGAACTTAACATGGCATTATTAAGATTTAAGACGAAGAAGGATTGACCCTTTCTGTTCAATTTTAACACACACACATTCCTAAAGTGAAACTTTTAATTCCAGTAAATATTTTTTAGACGTAGTCTGTAATAATTAAATATGTCGGCATTTATGATTACATTATTAGTCCCGCGCTCCACTTGCAACGCCATCTACAGATACACGCTCGGCCGCGTTACAAACTACTATTGCGAATTGAAAATCGCGCCTTCTGTCTACGTCACCGCTCGACCACGTTGGGGCTCGCGGCGGCGAGGCGAAGCTCTACATGACTCCGTATCTTGCCTACGCGGGGATTCTGCATACCTATGTGGGGATATCAGCATGAGAGCCCTAGGGGGCAAAGCCCTAGGCGGGACGAAGCCCTACGTGGGGCCCTAGAGGGCACGCGCCTGCGTAAAGATTCTGCATACCTACGTGGGGATACCTGCATTGAGGCCCTAGAGGGCAAAGCCCTAGGTGGGGGTCCTAGATAGGGGCAAAGCCCTAGGTGGGGCAAAGCCCTAGGTGACTCCATTTTGAATTTCCCGCCATTTTTCCCCCGCCAAAAATGCTGCGCTCTGATTGGCTGGCGAGGAAGGGGAGGGGGGGGGAAGGGAAAGAGAGGAGGAGTAGGACTGGCTAAAGTGGCGCATTTCCTACTTTCATGTCCATCAACAATTCAATCCATTCAACAATTGTTTATTTTAGTAGTGGTAGTGTAGAATTTTACAAATTCTAAAATTAATTATTAATAGATAATTAATTACCATAATCCGTTTATTTTGATTTACTTTACAACAAGCCGAAATAAATTTTCAGAACCGCGAAATAGACAAAAACTGTTAAGTGAATGAAATGATGATATACCAAGTTTCATTAAAAATGACGTTTTACATTTATGCAATGAGTTTTCAGACGTTTTCGCCCTAAACTGACAAATTAACCGTAAATAATTTTTATTCATAAAAACTTAAACTAGCTGAAAATAAACTTACATATATTAAAAATTATAGAACTGTCGTATTCCACCATTCGGGCGAGCTTCAGGATTTCAGAACACCCAGTATATTCATAGAAGTAGTCTTGTACCTACGGATATGCCGGAGACCGTTGAATTGGTAGGGAGGCGAAAGAATCATATTCACCTACCTTTCCAATCCAAAACGAAAACCCGCCACGGTTGCGAAACTAATCGCCGTCGGCCGGGCAAATCAAAAAAGCCTCCACGGTAACTTTGCAGACATCGTACTCGATGCCGTCGGGGAGCAATTTCCGCAACTCTGCATCTTAATGCAGACGTCGCCCCATAACCCGACATCGATCCTCCCGGCGAAGACCAGTTTCACCGATGTTTCCAATGTCACCCGCATCGCGACCGATCTCGCCTGGGTCTGCCATCCCGGCGCGCAGTGTCCACTGCTGCGATTCTCGCAACCTGCAGACAAACCCCGGGACGCTTCGAGAATCAGAATTTTTACCACACTTTTGAATTGGTCAAGGACGCTATCGCCAATAACTCCAAAAGTTATTGAGCGATCGGTGTCAAAATTTAATGCAGCACTCCTCAAGTAGCTGACATTATCTCACTAAATTTTCGTCCGAATCGAATGAGCCAAAACGCCGTTATACGGGGAAACGCGGATTTCACGTTTTCCGCGTTTTCAGCCGTTCCGCTCATTCGATCTCGGCCGAACCCTCCAACCACACTAGAGTATCCCTAGGTGGTTGTCATATCCAAATTCGAGCCGAATCGCGCGACTACTAACGGCCAGCTAAGCCATAATAGGTTTTCACGCCTTTAGAGCTGCCGCCGAAAGTATCCGCGCGATCTCGGTCGAACCCTCCAACCACGGCACTATGTCATGCCGTGTATCAACAGACAAAATTTCAAATGAATCCATCAAGAAATAAGACCTCCGTAAGCCCTTTTACGAAGACGGGGAAAATTTCACCGATGTTTCCAATTTCCCCGTCTTTGGGCCGAAAGGACCGTCTTCCGAAGGTCCCACCGCTCTGGCGGTTGGATGCGATGCTCGGCAGCCTAAGCCGAGACCGCGGGTAGAGTTTTTCCCAAACCGGGAAAAAACTCCAAAATCCCCGACGCCGACATCGACTATCCGGAGAGGCCAGAGGGGAACGAGTCCCGGCGTTGATGGGGACGATGGATGATTTTGGTTCGAGATTTTGGCGGACAATTCAAGGCCCGGTCCGCCAAAAGTATGGAAATCCCACAAAAGTGATCGAACGTCTACTTTTGACGTTTACAGTACTTCAGTGGGAGTACATGAGACGGAAAGCGATACAGAGCGAATTGTAACAAATCTTATTCATGGTAAATAACTTGTATATGTTAATTGTGAATCTTTGTTGTTTATTAATTTTATTCAATATATACTTTTAACATATCTTCCACGGTTTGATTGAAAAAACCCTGTCATCAAGCTCAAGAACTTTGGAGCTCAAGCTCACAGGCTCGCTTCACGAGGCTTCCGTCGAGGCTGCCATTCCTCGACGTGATATTAATAGTGCCTAGCAACCACTATTCGCTTCACGAGACATACCACCCGAGGTAGCCTAGCCTGAGGTGAAGACCCTGTTCGATAGACCCCTGCATCAAAACAGCGGTAAATTTCCAGGATCCATTTGAGACCTGCGATACCGTCCGAGACTGACCACCTCCAACGAAGATCCTGTGCGATCGCCATTCGCATCGACACAGTGATACCCCAGGCTCCTCCAGAGACCTGCGTACCGCCCGAGGTAACCCAACCTGAGGCGAAGATCCTATTCGATCGCCCCTGCGACGAAACAACGATACATTTCAGGCTCCTCCAGAGACCTGCATACAGTCCGAGACTGCGAACCTCCGACGAACACTTTGATTCCGATCGTGCCGGCTCCATCGAGAGACCCGCACCTCGGTACAGAGTACACACATACGAGACCTATTCATTCAGACTCAATCGAGATCTGCAAATCCGAGGCAACTTTCCTCGTCAAACCTCTAGGCGGTCACTCGTCGAGGTAACCTTCCTCGTCAAACCCCTACGAGGCATTTTCTTTGTGACCCACGGGCACAAAGCAATAGTACGCACGTTATTGTGGCGGCGTACTTCTAAATTTAGTAAAGAAGTTGTCCTTGCTTCTAGGGCTCCCTCGAGAGACCCATATTTTAATAGTAGAGTCAGTGTTTTCTACCAGATGTCTACAAGACTTTCGTAGCAAAAGAGCTTGCTCCGACATTGTCGTACAGGGTAAGATATATCCCAGCGACGCGACTTCGATATCCAGTGCTACGCGGATTGGTGCCCTAGAAGGTACAACAAATAATAAATCAGATCGTGATTCTTTGATCAAGACTGAGCTGAACGAGACCTCGTCCCCCACAAACGCTATCTCGGTGCTTCGTGGAAAGTCTAACAAGCCGAAGGTGATAGCTCGTAGTAGTACGCGGCACGGCGACGCCACAGTGCCGTACAGGCTGAGGTCCGCGACTACCCGGGTTACCGATACCACATCGCGTATCCCTCAAGACGAGTAGTATGCCAGAGTTACCACGAAATGGATCACCCACAGATACTCGGGACGAGGTTCAACCTACGTACCAACTGGTAGAGTCCGGGGAATCTCATGAGTCCAACCAAGGTTCGCGGTCCGGCCCCGATAGCGGCCTACCTCCGATATCGGGTGTCCCGGAACATGGAGCCGTTGGCGACGACGATACAGTTCATTCAGCTTTTCTACGAAATGGTACCCAGCGGGAGCAATGCGCATCTCGTTCGGATGCCATTGCAAGCGAAAACCCCTTAGCCGACTATGTCGTAGGTGACGTAGCCGGCTCTTTTTAACAAAGCAATTCTGGTACATCGCCCGTCCACTGTCAGGATTTCCCCCGAACATACTATCACCGCCTAAGTGGTCCCTATTTAGAAAGTCTAACCCGACATGGCGCTCAACGTGGGGCTCGACATTCTTCGTCGAGATCTCCCCCACGAGCTCGTGTCTTATACACGTCTGTAGGCCATATTCACGACAGACAACAGTCGTTTGAGAATATTCAGCGACCTGGAGTCCCTAGTGACAATCCCTTAGAACGCCGTGCGTCACTATCGCGAACCCCAGTCAAGGGAACCGACATCCCAGATCACAGATCGCGACATGGTGCCCGACGTGGAGCTCGATTAGAACTCCCGATGTCTCCACCAAGGACCCATGTCGACCAAACACAACTTTCCGATCAAATTACACGACATGGTGCTCGACGTGGGGCTCGAAGTCCTGCTTCGACGTCTTCGCGGCGAGCTCATGTTGTTGATACTCCTTATAATTCTCAAATATTAGGCAATTCCGATCGAAGAATACGACATGGCGCCCAACGTGGGGCTCGATTCGAACTTCCGATGTCTCCACCGCGGACCCATGTCGATTCAACACTACGCAAAGATCAAAGAATACGACATGGCGCCCAACGTGGGGCTCGATTCGAACTTCCGATGTCTCCACCGCGGACCCATGTCACACAACTTTCCGATCAAATTACACGACATGGTGCTCGACGTGGGGCTCGAAGTCCTGCTTCGACGTCTTCGCGGCGAGCTCATGTTGTTGATACTCCTTATAATTCTCAAATATTAGGCAATTCCGATCGAAGAATACGACATGGGCCCAACGTGGGGCTCGATTCGAACTTCCGATGTCTCCACCGCGGACCCATGTCGATTCAACACTACGCAAAGATCAAAGAATACGACAGAACACCTAGAGTGCTTAAGCAAGAAATTGAAAAACAAGTAAGTAAAATGTTAGAGAACAGTGTTATAGAAATCAAGGGAAACCGTTTTTTACCCTTAAAAACTCACCCCCTTCCCCTTCCCGACCTCAGTTCGCCCGTAAATTATTTTTCCTTTCATTTCTGTTATATTCTCTTTCTTTTCCAATGGGTTTCATCCTACTATAATTTTTTTTTGGTTTAAAAAATTATCGACCCTGGTCTATACTTCATTTAGCGCAGATTTAGGTTCTTAAAGATTCACCAGACTACCATTTGGTTTATCCGTAAGCCCGAATAGCTTTCAACGAATGATGTCCATTGCTTTTGCGGGAATAACCCCTGTAAAAGCTTTTCTTTATATGGATGATTTAATGGTCATCGGTTGTTCTGAAAAACATCATATGACAAATTTGAAAAAAGTTTTCGAAACATGTCGAAAATATAATTTAAAATTAAATACGCAAAAATGAAAATTCTTTAGAAAAGAAGTCACCTATCTGAGTCATAAAATAACTGATAAAGGCATCTTACCAGATGATTCGTCGTTCAACGTTATCCGACGCCGCAATCCGCTGACGAAGTAAAAAGTTTGTTGCCTTCTGCAATTACTATCGCAGATTTATACCCAACTTCGCATCGGTAACTGACCCGTTGAATAAATTAACAAGAAAAAAGGCTATTTTTGTTTGGTCAGCTGAATGCGAGAAAGCGTTTGAATTTCTTAAAAATGCATTAATTAGTCCAAAAATATTACAATATCCTGATTTTTCTAAGCAATATATTCTTACAACAGATGCATCAAAATTTTCTTGTAGTGCTGTGCTTTCATAAAATTTTGGAGGTCAGGACTTACCTATTGCTTATGCGTCAAGAATGTTTACAAAAGGCGAAATAAATAAGGCAACCATTCTAAAAGAATTAGCAGCAATACATTGGGCTATCAAATACTTTCGTTGCTATTTGTACGGACAAAATTTTTTAGTTAAATCAGATCATCGACCTTTATATTATTTATTTTCAATGAAAGATCCATCTTCCAAATTAACAAGAATGCGTATGGACTTGGAGGAGTTTGATTTTGATATAGAATATATAAAAGGAACACATAATACAGGGGCAGGCGCATTGTCAAGAATAAATACAGACTATTTGAAGCAAATTCAACCGGATTCTTTTCAAATTTTAGCAATGACTAGATCAATGACAAGCGCAAAAAAAATGAGGGTAATAAAAACAGAGATAAACCGGTAATGTCAAGTCTCGAAACAAATAACTCTTCTGGGGTGATTAATGTTTTTGAAACCTTAAATAACTATAATGTTTTAAAATTACCGTTATTAAGATTGAAAGTGTCACGTACGGACATAGAAATATTAGTTTTAAAGAAAAGAAAAATAAGCGCACCAGCTATTATTCCTATCATTAACGGTAATATTGCTCTTAAGCAAATTTTATCTAAGCTAGAAAAAATGGCTGATGAAGGAAAATATAAAAAAAATAAGATTAAATATGAACGATGATATATTTAATAGATGCACCATAAGTAAGTTTAAAGAAATTGGTCAAGAAATTCTTAAAAATGTAACAATTATCCTTTGTAGCCCACAAATAATAATAACTAACAATGAAGAAAAGATAGAGCATATCAAAAAATTCCATGATGACCCATTGTTAGGAGGTCACTGTGATCAAAAACGACTCGTAAAAAAACTAAAATCTTTTTGTACGTGGAAAAACATGACAAAAGATATAGCAAAGTATAGTAAACAATGCTATAAGTGTCAAATTAACAAGCCACAATTGAAATACTTTGAACCATTAACGCTAACACCTACCTCAAAATGCTTTCGACATTGTTTGCATTGATAGTATTGGACCTTTTCAAAACTCAGATCAAGAACCCATTTGCTGTAACTGTGCAGTGCGAACTGACTAAATGTGTACCTAATAATAATGCCTATTCCAAATAAAGAAGCCAGTACAGTGGCCAAAGTAATTTTTGATCATTTTATTTTGGTATACAGCCCCCATGAAGGAAATTAGGACTAATATGAGCATGGAATATCGAAATGAACTTTTCAAAAATTTTGCAAAAGTTTTAAAATTTGAACATAAAATATCTACCGCATATCACAGTCAAAGTTTCGGCGGATGTGAACAAAATCACAGAGTTTTTAATGAATTCGCTCGTATGTACATCGATGCAACACATTCAGAATGGGACACATGGTCGAAGTATTTTGCATTTTGCTATAACACATCGCCAAGTAGTTACTACAATTATACACCTTTTGAATTGGTGTTTGCAAAAGCGGCTAACCTCGATGCACTTTTGACGGGGTCACGAGTAGATCCACTTAATAACGTAGATGCATATGATCAAGAAATTCGCTTTAGATTGCAATTTGCACATAATAGAGCCAAAGAATACCTTGAAAAATCAAAAAGATTCGTAAAAACACATATATCGTATTTTATGCAATAGTACTATATTTATTATAAGACAGGCCTGCCAACAATCCTTTTTGATTATAAAAAAAAATTATTGTTTTTAAATTTTTATTAATAAAATCTATGATTAATTTTTAATTAGTATAAGCTGTATTATCTTGGATAGGTAAAATTATGTGTAAAGGTATGTTATGTAAGTTTTTATGGGTTTTATTAATAATAAAAAATATTTTTTTGTTATTTTAACATGTACTAAATTCTTTTTTCTCTTTCGTATCATTTTGTCACTTTGTTAAACATTTTTCTTGTATTGTAAGAAGTGGTATTTTGTAACTCACTTAGAAAATGTCCTTCGCAAGTGTACATAGTGAAGGCCATTCTCTGGGAAAGGGAGGTATAACGGTCAAAGTATATTCACCTTATTACAAAATACAAATTCTAATAATTAATATCAATTTAATGCTTTGTCAGTATTAAGGCAAATGAACTGTGTTTCCAGGCGGACATTGCCAATAGATTAATTATATTGATGTGTAAAACTGTTGTGCTGAAGAGGTAAAATATGTACGATTTGAATCGATAGGTTGCAATAAAAGGACAGTTCAATAAATGTCATAGAAAGAATAAAACGTCTCATAATTTCATTACAGTAAACAACAACGGAGTTACTAATATTTGACCACAGTCTTTTACAACAAAACTAGGTATGGAATCAGTACCAGAAGTCATTTTATTTTCTAGTTTCGCTTACGCATTAAAAAATTCAGATTTAGTAATTGTCTGTATGTTAATAATATTACTATGAATAATCGCTTCTTTGTTAGTCTCGTAGTTGAAGTCAAATGTGACATAAACTCTGAAAATAAGTAGCAAATGCATCCACAATGGTTTGTGGAGTGTTATATTCAGTACCATTTAGTTTTGCTGTACCTGGAATGCTTGAATGACCTATTTTGCTATTTATATATGCCCAAAATTTAGTAAAATCAGACATAATAAGACGTTCAGAATTATGAATAAAATTGTTGTATGCTTGTTTAATCCGAATTGTAATAGTACTTCTCAAATTGCTAAATTTATTATAATAACCTGAACCTTTTATAGTTTTTACAAGCAGATTCCTTAAGGCGTATTTTTTTATAATATCACTAGTAAACCATGATGGAAAACGACTAGGACGATTAATTTTTAGAGGTACAGATTTATCAAAAATATTATTTAAAACGCATCACACGCAACATTAATATTATCACATTTTAATATATTAGACCAGTCCACATTTGCAGTAAGTTCGTACATTAAAGGAAGTCCGCTTTGCTAAAGTTATATTCTCTGTTTATTTTGCTATTATTTATTAACATTAAATTGGTCATAATCTTGATAATTACAATTCAATATTAACATCAATGAAGAATGGAATCGTTTACAAGAGGCAAATCGTCTTCCCGGATTACAAATAAAATTAGAAAATACAAGATCTAGTAAGAGGTTATGACAGTTCAATACATTATTATATTGCTATAAATTAAGCATATTAGTTAGGTTGGTATGGTACATTCATATCACCCATAATTAGAGTATTTTTCCTATTTGGTATACATAATAACATTAAACTGTCAATGAATAATTCAAAATCAATTATTGACAGATTTGGAAGGATATAAATAACAATCTTATTGGTAATACATTTGCTGGAAAATTAAAAGTAATTAAACTATGAAAAGACATATTTGTTTTGCACATATAAATGTACGATCTCTGATGTGTAATTTTGCTGAATTTAAAGACCTTGTAAGCAGTGGAAGTTATGATATAGTTGCGGTCACTGAAACTTGGCTAACGGATAACATTGACATTAATGCATATAATTGCTATAGATGGTTTTAATTTGTTTTCAGTAAATCGTCAAGATAGAGGCGAGGGCGTTGCTTTATAACGAGCGTTCAAATAAAAACGTGGTCAAGTTGGTTCTGAAAATTTGGACGTAGGGCGTAGCGTATAGCAAATGAACTTAAACGTCATCTGTCAAAGCGCTGTATCGCCGCTTTGTTATTGAAACTGACAGCTGCTATACAGCTCGTTGAGAAATGATGTTAAGTTGGTCGCTATAAGCTACGCCCTACGTCCAATGTGTCAGAGCCAACTTCGACCACGTTTTTATTTGAACGCTCGTTATATTAGAAGTACCTTTAAATCAACTAAATTTCATATGGGAAAAGATTTTGGTAGAGAGTTAGAACACCTTTTAGGTTGAAATAATATATAATAAATTAAAGTATGCTATAGGCGTCTTATACCGAGCTCCAAAATGTTCTGTTTCTGAATTTTTAAGTAGTTTTGAAGATTTGTTGAATGAGGTGTTGCCTAAATATAATAACATTATTTGTGGTGGTGATTTGAATATTGATTTATTGAAACCTGATCATTATTATAGTAAACTTTTAAATAATATCTTTGTTAGTCATGATTTGCAGCAAATTATAAATGAGCCAACGCGTATATCTAAAACTTGTGCAACACTTGTGGGTCATATTATCTGTTCAAATACTCTGGAGGTTAGTAATATTTTAATTAATAACGAATGTATCATTGCTGATCATTCTTTAACATCTTTTTATTTTAGTGAAATTATTATTCAGAAAAAAACTTTCTCTTATACTTATAGAGATTTAAAAAATTTCAACAGTGATTTACTATTATCAGACTTTTTTTACTTCAATTTGAATGATTTTTATCTTTGCAGTGACATTGATGTAAAAATCTATATTTTAAATAATGTTTAAAATAATTTAGACAATACTCATGCTCTATTAAAACCAATATTAGTACGAAAACAGAAGGCTCCCTGGCTTACAGATAATGTTAGGTTAATGATGATATTAAGAAATAAAGCTTTGCTTAAATTTAAGAAATCTAATACTGTTGCACATTGGGAGTATTATAAGGCAATACGGAATGAAACTAATAGAGCAGTAAAACATGAAAAAAAAAATATTTGGAATATCAAGTTCGAGTAAAAAGTAACAATGCTATGTGGCGCGAGTTAAAAAATCTTAATATACATTCTAAGAATAGGTCTACAGTTCTTCCTGATCATTTAGCTGATGTAAATAAAATTAATAACTATTTTATAAATTCTTGTAAGTCCCAATTTCCGGATGATTTAGACACTATAAGTTACTACTCAAGTGTAGTAAAAGATGATGTTGAACAGTTTATGTACAGGTGGTATTGTTGTAGACCGAAGGGCTACGATGCAAATGAACGAAACAAAATCGAAATTTGCGTTTTATACCACTTTAATATTTATACTGAAGCGTTCAGCCAATCAGATGTCAGTATTCTGTTCCTCGCCAAGGCCGGGATCAATCAGAATCGAGTATCGAAACCCTCAGTTTACTTTTGCTATTTTTGAGGAAATCTTCTAGAAAGTTCTAAAAAGATGATAAAATCTGATGAAATATTGCAAAGCATGATGTCACGATTGCAAATACGCAAAGTTAGGGGAGAATCACCCTTAATGACGTCAAATTTCTAAATAAAAGGGCTGGTTTTTCAGTAATGATATCAGTTCATCGCCAAAGTTCATCGCCGAAGTCCTTTAGTTCAATACTAAGTTTTCAACTAAGTTCTTTTCAAACAAATCACAAGTTAGTCTTCACCCTCAAGTACGGGATATAGTGATATAAATCTACGAAAGTAACATTGTGGTGATTGCTCTAAATCAGTTCATCGCCGAAGTTCATTGGTTCCATTCTTAGTTTACAACCAAGTTCTTCACAATTAGTTACAAGTTAGTCTTCATCCGCAAGTACGGGAAATAAAGTGAATTAAACCTACAAAGTGACATTGTGGTGATTGCTCCGAGTCTTACTAGTCTTCGACATACAAAGTGCTCGTTAAATTGTCTAATTACCTTCAGTAATTAAAGAGTTGGATCGGAACTCAAACCGACAAAGTTTTTTAGTGCAGTTTTTCGGAAAAGCCGAAAGGATTATACAGAGGATTACCTAAAAAAGTGGTTAGTAAAAGCTCCGCGATTTTTTTGTAATAAGTTGAATAAGATCAGTAACGTTCATTTTCATATACCTAGTACTCTATTTTCAAAAAAAGATTTTTGGATAATTTTTCAAAATAAAATTTTTTTTGAACTCAAATTTTACTTTTCGCACATAACAGAAATATATTTTCTGAATAAACTTTTTTATTAGTCAAACTTAGTTTTTTTTCAAAAAACTTTTTGATACTTTTTGAAAATTTTTTTATAAAAAATTTTAAATTCACAAAGGAACTTAGTCCTTTATTTTTCAAGAAAAATATTTTTGCATAAATTATTTTTCCAACTTATCTTCAGGATCAGAAAGGATCCACAGTCAACTCTTATATACATACCTGACCTAGATTTAAGAGGAATCCGGTAAGGAAATTAAAGTTTGTAGATTCACTTCAAAATTTACTGACGCCAGACATAAACTTAAAAAAGTTTTTTTTTATTTCAAATTTAAATTTTTTCTTTTGAATCATCCACTTTCCTCAATTTTTATAAATTTTGATATTGCTCGGGCATTGCTTTCATTTCTTCGAACCTATCTCTGATGAGATGGACCCCAACACCTACGAACCTCACGACCCGCTCTAACTGTATCGGCGTTTATGTTAAGGTCACAGCACTAGCCAAAGCTCAGACAACTCATTCCGAGCCAAAGTTGGTGTAAATAAAGCACGTACGTTGACAGTATCACAAGAGGAAATATATTCAAATCTTCTTTCTATTAAATCGAATGCAGTAGGGTCAGACGGAATCAGTTTACATATGATATTAGAGCTTTATCCTTCGTTGTTACCAGTACTTACGGATTTAATTAATTTCTGTTTTGAAAAAAATGTTTTTCCGAATCAGTGGAAAATTGCTAATGTTATACCGTTGCCTAAAGTAAATAACGTTACTGAACTTACAGATCTTAGACTGTCAGTATTCTGCCTACCTTATCTAAATTGTTTGAAAATTCTGCCAGTAATAAAATAAGATCTCATTTGAATAAATTTCAAATTTTACCTAAACATCTGTCTGGATTTCGACCAGATTATAGCTGTGCTACATCACTTTTACAAGTAATAGATGACGTTGTGAAAGCTGTTAATAGTGATAAATTAACTGCTTTAGTTTTATTTTATTATAGCAAGGCATTTGATAGAATTAGTCGTCGTCCACTTCTACTACTAAAAACTAATTGTTTAATTACTAAACGTTCAGTTTAGATGTTAATATCGGAGATATAGGTTCTAATTGATCCAGAGAAATGTATTACTAAAGAAAAAATTAAAAAAGTTGAAATTAGTAGCCCTTTACAACTAACAAAGTAGGAGGTACACAACAGCGTTATAAATAAATTGTCCCAGGGTCAGGCAAAAGCCGTTCGGGGATTCCCACTTTTTGCATTAAATAGAGCTTATTTTTACAGTAATTAAAAAAAGAACACTTTTTAAAAATAAAATTTCTTTTATTTTTAAACGTTCACAGATGTCTATTGAATTATAGCAGAAATATACAATAATCTCAAAAATATGAGTTACGTATTACCTCTGGACAGTAACTGAATGAACAATGAAATTGACCAATATTTATAAGATTAGCAGAATAAAGAAAGTAGCTGATCCGACAGACGTTGTCCTGTCCAAGTTTCAATTTTGTTTGTGATAAGTAGGTACTTTCAGTTTTTCCTGAATTTTCCAATTTTCCGGGCAACTTTTCCAACTACAAGAATGGTGACTTACTATCTCATTTGTTGTTGATTTATAATTGAAGTCAGAACAACATACAGTATATGAAAATATTCAACTTGATTACTGGCAATGCCCTCTAGTGAGTAGTAGCTTACCTATTATTGCCATTATTATGGTAATTAGACAAGAGAATCTTCTTCCTGACCTGGAGTAAAATGTTAAACGTCCGGCCGTTAGTCCTTTTTCTGATACAAAAATGGTGTGTTTACGCTGATTGTCTCGTAGAAAATTGATTGTGTATCATCCTAATGGGGAAAAATACTACGGACGTAAAATCAGTGAAATTTGCTATAGTTTGTGGTGCTGTTTAATAGTTTGGCTATATTTTTGGCGAAAATCACTCCCGTTGTTGGGGATTTTAACTACAACAACCCGCTGCAACTGGAGATTTAACTTGGTCTGTTTGGAATAAAAACCCTTCTACGAAGGTATGTCTTTTACAAATAGTTTTATTGTTTTCTCGCTTCCGTATCACCGTGTTGTCTCGGCTAGGTCTAATTTGTATTATTCAAATAGGGTTTTTCCATATGTGTGTGGAGCTTCAATTCTCGTCCGCACCTAAAAGACTTCTGGGGAACGAGAGTCGAGTCCCTGGCCTGCGAGGACAGCGGGGACAGCGGGGACAGCGGGGACAGCGGGGACCTCGTCTTCGACACGGAGTCCCATACCAGCTCACGCAAGTTAACTGCTTAAATAACCACTTGTTAGCATTTCGGTTAAAAATTAAATTTTGAACCACTTAACTTGCTTAAGACTTTTTATAAAGTGCAATTGAGTCTAGACTTAATCTTTTTTTTTGCATCATGACAAATCTAGACCTAAGAGAGTCTCTTTAATCATATAATTTTAATTAGTAACTTATTAAAATATTGCCTATTGAACTTACCTTATCAAATCATTCTCTTCTTTGGCGACAGACGAATCAAAACCTGAAAGCGATTCAACAGTTAGTAATAAATATAGTTAATTATATAATTTTAGTCAGTAAATTATTAACGTTAGAGTATCGAACTTTCCTTATCAGGACATTTAATTATACTTAATCATTAATTTATTTAAAAAAAGGTTAATTGGAGAATAAGGCTTTATTAGTTGTAGAATATTAAGTTCCATGTTATATGTTATAAGTAGATAGTTATATAAATGAATATTGATCCTCTTCGTATCCCGACAAACCTTATAACCCGCATATAGATAGCTATATTTGGGAAACCTGGATGATGTTGGTGTTGATTATTTTAATTAAATTTTATTAGTATTCATACTTACCTTGCGTAATATATTTAGATATCACTACTTACCTCACTAGATATCGATTTTTTTTCACACTTGCCATACCTACTGACCAAAAAATATTTAAATCAAAGTACTCGAATTCATGGTTATTTGACCAATATCCTTATAGCTGAGCTGAGTAGTTGTAACCATGTGGCGCCCGTTTTTTCTCATCATTGTATGGACCTACCCCGTCTCTACTAGTAGTTGGTGGGCCAACAACTATATCAGCCGAGGATATTATTTTTGTTAGAGAAGTGTGTTAATTTAGGAACGTCACAAAATCCTACCTGTGAGAGCGACAGGGATAACGATAATCTAACTTAAGATAGTCTAGGTAAATTTTCTACTCAGTTTGGTGTTCCGGTGGAGTACTCTCTTATTCTATCTACTGTTATCTGCAAAGGAGAGCTGTTTGATATTTAGACTCGTATATATCTGCACTAATCTTAATCCTAATCTTTTCGAAAACTCCTGGTAAGGACACTTCTCCTTCTACTATGATTACTAATTGCCAAGATATAACCACCAAAGAAAGATTTCGACTGTCATTTTCGAAGCACTCATAGTTTTAAAGTTGCAAGGCTCGTTCGATTGTGTTAGCAGCGGCCCATTACTAGCTTTCAAGCAGTAATTGGTTCATTTCAACAAATTTATTCGTGCGACTGCTACGAACAGAAGAATTGGTTGAAGGTTTTTATTTCTGGGATAACACTCCCTACACGAACGATGGTATATATGTATCGATGTCAAAAAATATTCTTTATTTGTTTTGATTCTAAATATTAGTATAGAATTCAATTTTTAAAAACAAAGAAATGATAATATTTTAATAATAAAAATAATACTTTTGAAATGTACTTATACAAAAACTAATAATCAAACATTTTTTCCAGGAATACCAGACCCTAACAAGCTTTTGCTAGGCAAACGAAGACACAGTAAGTACACACACACAGCCTGATCTACTCAAAGATGCACATCATGCAAATCATGTAACGGCATTGGGTTCTAGTTAATTAATTTGAAAATTGAAACTGGAGTCTATAAAAAAATAATTGAATATTGTCAATCAAAATCTAATAGCACCAGCGATTAACAATTAAGGATAAAAATCCCCTGAATTAGAAAATAATTAAGTCAAATAGTAGCGGAGATACTTGGAACCATTTTCACTAAGAAGATGACGATGAGAATGACGATGATGATGACGATGACGATGAGGATGAAAATGAAGATGACTATAGAGATGACAATGACAATGACTATGAGGATGATGATGATGATGAATATCAAATTAATTCTCACTAATGACTGCGTAAATTAAATTAAATTAAATTCCAATGATGTCTAGTAAATTATTTGCATTTGCAATTAATATTATACTGGCCTTAGCTCCTGATGGACTTTTCGTGTAGGAATTAATCTTGTACCTACTCCCTTTTTCTGCAATAACATGGCAATGGATTCTGTTAAACTGTGGTCATAGGATAACACCACCCACGCTAATCTTCGTTCAGTTGGTCACATCTTTTTTTATGGACGTCTACAGTTGTCCTAGACTCGTTTGATATCCCGTTCTTTATAACCATTTACTTGTAAAACTCCAATAAGATGTTTTAAGTGACCCGAGCTGCAATACTGCTCGAATAAGGAGTAGATAGGCTACCTTCATACGGAGCCAAAATCCCATGTATTTTCTTATGAAGGTTCATATTAGCAGTTTTTGACGACTTTTACCCCCACTCCTCCTCCTTTTACCTTCCCCCTCCCCTTTCCCGCCAGCCAATCAGAGCGCAGCATTTTTTGCGGGAAATTCAAAATGTAGTCATCTAGGTCTTTGCCCCACCTAGGGCTTTGCCCCTTAGGGCCCCCATGCAGGTATCTTCAT
>NW_019416551.1:390019-418737 GCF_000390285.2 Anoplophora glabripennis | reverse complement strand
GGGTTTTTGGTTTGAATTGGAAAGGCAGGTGAATATGAATGTTTCGCCTCCTTTTCAATTCAGCGGTCTCCGGCATATCCGTAGGTACAAGATTATGACTTCTATGAATATACGGGGTGTACTGAAATCCTGAAGCTCGCTCGAAGGGTGGAATACGACATTATAGACTTCACTCTATGTGTTCAGTTGTTCAGTGTTAATTTTTCTTGTTTTGGCGTTTTGGCGGGAATTCGAAAACATCAAATTCTTAACCTTAATTGTATTGCGTCAATATTTATATCTATTTAAGTGACTAGTTTAAAAAAAAATGGGTGATTATCTAGATCCTGAAGAAGAATTTGAATTATTGTACGGAGATGAGTTCGATTTAATGAAAGAACATGATGAAGGTAATATTCCATAAAAAACTGGGGTTAGGTATATATGAATATATTTTCATTTTTAGAACTCTATCAGCCACCACCTAAAAGCAGAAAAAGTTTAGATTTTAGCACACCTTCAACATCTCAAGTCAATGAGAATCCTCCTAGTGAAAGTTCTAATGATATTCAACCTTTAAGTTCCGTTAACGATTTATTTTTTGATACTCAAACAGAGGGATCAATTTTTCCATCACAACAGTCAAATAGTAAAAAACGAACTGTAGATGAGTTGTTTGGTGATATTGATGATATTGAAGATGACATAATATTTGACGATCATCCTAACGTAAAGAAACAAAAATCTGATGCACATTCAGAAGATCTTGCATTAATAGACCATATATTAGAGCTAAGAAAATTATCAAAAGAAAAACACTGTATAACCACTAAAAAAGATTATTCTGCTTCTAGTATAGAGAGAGACAAACGTAATTTATCATACAGTGTACCCAAATATCCATTTATTACTATTACTAGACAGGATAAAGAGAGGATTTATGTAAGATTTCACTCTGAAGACTTTGAAAAAGAAGATACGGACAGAATTGTGAAAGAAATTTCTTTTCATGGAGTTATGGGGGATGGTTTTAAAGAAATATGGAATGAGGCTTGCAACTTGGTTTGTGCTTTCTTTATGAATTATATAAAAGTAGTTATAACATTATTTCAATTTCCAGATAAATGTGCAGATGGATTCGTCAAAAACACTAGAAGTAGATAATGAGCTATCAATTATCCAACAAATTGATGAAAATAAACAATTGTGGGCTGACCTATACAAACCAAGAAAATACTTAGAACTTTTAAGTGATGAAAGCACAAATAGAATAATGTTGCGTTGGATGAAGCTTTGGGATAAGGCAGTTTTTAATAGAAAACCGAAAATTAAGCCAATGAAACCCAACGATGGTAACAAGAAACCATTTTTTAAAAGGCAGGAACTCAATACAAAGTTGGACGAACATGGCAGACCTGAACATAAGGTTGCTTTATTGTGTGGGCCACCTGGATTGGGTTAGTATACAGTATTTTCTAGAACAATGATTGGAAAAAGTAAAGCAAGTTAAATTATTCGATGAGGAAAGTAATTAACATAAGTAATAGGTGATCTGTAACGTGATTTGATAAAACTTACCTTGGTCCAGTTGACAGTAAGTAAGTTACAGGATGTAAAAATTAATATTTTATTTTCAATTTTTTTAAATAACCATTGAGGTAATTCATTTATTTAAACGAAATTTGGAATCATAGTGTTTTTTAACATGAGAAATTCAAATTTTCTCATAATTTTGGCCATACATTTTATAGGATGCCACGTACTTACCTACTTCGCCTCTTTGAAATTTTACATTTTACACAATTTGTGCTACACACTGTATCTTATTTTCTGATGGCAATATCTATCTCTTTTTCCATCACTTTTGTATCAGAAAGATGTACCTTCTTAATGTTGCTTGCTTTCGAGATATTTGCATTTAAAAGTTCACTGTATGACAAGAAAGTTAGAAAGTAACAAAATTGAATGTAATATAATTTTTATTTTACCAAGAGCAAAACTGTAAACATAAACATAACTGAACAGTACATACATTATATCTGTGAATTATTTTATTAAATTTTCAAAATGGCTTCCATCTACTTCCATACATTTTTTAATACTTTTTGTTAAAGATTTGGGCTTTTAAAAATATGTTCTTCATTTCTAATAAACTGTAAGGCATTCAGTATCTGGCCCCATAATGCTTATCAATTATTAATTGGGTGAGGATAAAAAAATTTTTTCAAATGGTCCCACAAGTAATAATCTTAAGAATTTAAATCAGGGTTACGAGCTAGGTGGCCATCGATATTCACTACCTCTTTCATTCTATCTGTATTGTTAATGAAAGACTCTTTTTATTTGTGGACTGTATTTTTNACTTGGCTACACTGCAATAAACGAACAACGTATTACTACACTAGTGCAGCAGTGTAAGGTTTACGAACAAAGCTGTTATATCTGTGAATTATTTTATTAAATTTTCAAAATGGCTTCCATCTACTTCCATACATTTTTTAATACTTTTTGTTAAAGATTTGGGCTTTTAAAAATATGTTCTTCATTTCTAATAAACTGTAAGGCATTCAGTATCTGGCCCCATAATGCTTATCAATTATTAATTGGGTGAGGATAAAAAAATTTTTTCAAATGGTCCCACAAGTAATAATCTTAAGAATTTAAATCAGGGTTACGAGCTAGGTGGCCATCGATATTCACTACCTCTTTCATTCTATCTGTATTGTTAATGAAAGACTCTTTTTATTTGTGGACTGTATTTTTTATCTGTAATCTGACAGGCTTGCAGGAGCCACAGTTCGTGGATCCTTCTTTATTGAGATCGGACTCGAAAAAATGTATTGATGTCAATATGACAGTAAACAACAACTCGAACAAAAACACGAAAAACAAAGCTGCTACGTCTTGACCATACCGCCAGCCTTGAAAGCCTGTCTTTCAACATACTTGTATACATAAACCCATGAACAACAATCAAGTAGAAATATAGAAATACTAAACTATGTACTAAACATATCAGCGTAATATCAATTCAATTTTTAATCATTAGGCAGTTCACATAATTGAGTCAAGGCTCTTTTGAACACAGCTTTAGCTGTTTTCATTGATACAACACGGCACATATTACTTACTTCCAAAATGTAACTCCATCACTCTAGCTGGCACTTAGGTGGTGGTAAATTTTCGTCTTTGATCACTACCATAGCACCATCTTTGATCGGCTCTTTTGAAGTATGCCACTTGCTGTGCTGCTGCAGTTGACTTAAGTACTCCTTAGACCATTTTGTCCAAAAATCTTGCACAATTTGAGTCATTAGATGAAACCATTTTATTTTGTTTGGATTGTAGGACTTTAGGTCTTCTTGGGGTAAGGCGCATAATGACGTACCAATTAGAAAATGACTTGGGGTAATAATGTTCAAATCGTCAGGATCCTCAGTTACGGGAGTAAAAGGACGCAAATTTAAACATGATTCAACCTGGGCGACGACAATATTAAACTCTTCAAACGTCAATCGACGATTATCAATAACTGTCTTTATGTGGTACTTTGCAGATTTTACTGCAGATTCCCACACTATTAATGAGAAAATTGCTCAGTTAAATAAGTGCACACTTCGCGGGAATAGCGAGATGGCGCCTTGTCCTGCGTGAACCACGTGTTCTGTCTGGTGTCTAAAGGCCAAGTTTATATTTCATCAAAGAGTTCAGGTCACAGGAAATTCAAATAAGAATTACCAATTACAGTTGATGGTAATTCATATGGATCCAGCAAGAGACCTTGTATGATCCCACACCACAAATGAATTTTAAATTCGTATTGAAAGTGTGACTCCCAAAGTTCAGATTTTCGACATCTCAGTACTGCGAATTTCTTCAAGTGAATCCTCCTCGTCTGATGAGAGGATGTTTCTAAAAAATCGTGACTTTTGTTTTGTTTATTATGAAGAAATTCTGTAAATTCTAACCGTACGGGAAGATCCGTGATTAACAAATTTTGAATCGGCATGAAATGAAATTTTTCTTTTGGAGTATTCTGCAAATGGAAGATTTACTTACTCCTGTACTTGCTGATAAACATCATGTACTAAGTGGATGATCCACAAATTTTGTCTCTTGTGCTGTGAGGGTCCAGAGGACATTGCTAAGCGCACTTTCAGATTTTACAAATTACGCATTTATCATTATTATATTTAATGCATTTGTTACCTTTATTATCATTATTTATCATGATAGTTTATGTAACAAACCATCTTTTTGTAGTATATGTTCTTAGATCTGCTACCCTAACATTGTATGGCAGTGTCAATAATTAGACGAACTCTGTTGTCTAATGTTTATGTGACTATGCAGAGTGTCCAGAAAGGGATAAACCATCAAGACTAGTGAAAATAAATGATTTAGATCAAATTGTTTTAGTTTGAATGAACCATGGATGTGTCGAAGGGTATAAGCACCATTTTTGATGTTTTTTTTCTTAAAAAAATTGTATAGGTCTATGTTGTATGATCTGAGAAAACAATATGTGTAAATTAATTTATTAAGGGTTTTAAGTTTGGCTTAATTGTTTCTTTTCAGATACAGAATAAAAGCTATTGAAGGACTCTTCACTACATTATTATTCTTTCTACATCATCCATTGTAAAGAGGATTGTGGCCATACAAGTGCAAAAAGCAAAAACAATAACAGGAGAAATCAGTAATAGCACTACATAGCAAAGTACAACCAATCACAAACTTGAAAATATGCCAATTTACAGTGCTAAATTTTAAATGTGGTATTATTGTCATAGAAATACTATGTTATACTTTGATTGCATCAAAAGATTGCTATAAATTTGATACTCTTAAACGTTTGGTAATATACAGGGTGATTCTGGAGGAACGGGAAGTACTGTAGCTTCAGAGGGTCAAAATAACAAAAATAAACCCATAAATTATAGTCTGAATGTAAACTATTGTTGAAATAACTAAGTATTTATTTTTTTATACAATGAACTTTCTTCCAAAAGTTAGGCCTGTTTCTTTTTTAACAAATCAGTCACATATAACAGTGCAAAAAACGCATTTGCAATTGAGGATATCAATTCTATGTTTAGCCGCCAGTCAAATTAATTGTCAGATTATAATCAGTCAGTTTGGACATTAACTGATTTAGTTACGGATTCCTAAAATGCCCCAAATATTCACCCATGGGGAATATGCGGATATAATTTTTGTTTATGGGTTTTGTAATGGAAATCCAGTCCACGCAGTTTATGAATATCGACGGCGATTTCCTAACTGGAGGGTCCCTAATAGAAAAGTTTTCCAAATATTGTTCACCAGAGTTCAGTTTTTCCGAGCGCAAGGATTTTTAGTGAAAGAGAAAATCTTGTCATACGAACCGAAGAGAATATTCTCAATAAGTTTGAAGAAAACCTGAGGGAAAGTATGAGGAGGATTGCAAACTTCTGCGAATACACAGAAAGTCGCTTTTAATATACTTAAGAAAAATAGTTTAAAGCCTTTCCATATCCAGCCCATTCAACATCTTGAAGATGACGATCATGTTCAAAGGTTACAATTTTGTAAATGGATTAGTTAAAATCCTACAATAAATGAGTACATTTTATTCACTGATGAGGCTCAATTCACTCGTGATGGTATAAATAATTTTCACAATGGTCAGTAGAAAACCCTCATGCAACGTTTAAACACAATTTTCAGCATCGATTCAGCATCAATATTTGGTGTGGCATAATTAGTGTGTTGCGTTAAATGGGCATCTTACAGGAATTTTAGAGGAAGTTCCTGTAAATGTTTGACAACGATTATATGTACTTCAACATGATGGGGCCCCTCCCCACTTTACTCTTCAGGTACAATCATTTTCCTGGATGCTGGATTAGTAAGGGGAGGGGAGGGTTCAATAAATTGGCCAGCCAGGTCTCCAGACCTAAACCCACTCGATTATTTTGGTTGGGGATGGATGAAGTCATTGGTGTAAGAAACAAAGATAGACACAAGACAAGCATTACTTGATCACATTATGAATACGGCCTCTGTAATAAGAAATGCTATAAATTGTACTATTCGCAACATCAATCGAAGAGCAACAAGTGCATTGAAGTTGGTGGCGGTATTTTTGAAAATGCTCTTTAATTAGTTACCATTTACAAAATTAATATTTCTTAGTATTCTTTGATGAAATAAAAATCAATATAAATATTTTTAGTGCATTTATTTCCATAATAGTTGACCCCGTACACAGTGTGTTCGGAAATTCCGTCAGGAAACTCCGGGAGGTGATTCTACGGTTTAAAATAATTGCATTATGTAATGAAAATTTGTTCGAATTGTCAATTGTTTGCTAGTTACAGCTTGCCAAAGTTAATTTTTTTTTATATTTCTATTTCAATAAATTATTTAATTCAAGTTCCGTTAGTCTCTCATATGGTACACCCACTAAGTAGATGAATCTCTATTGGACCAGTCAGAGAAAAGTTTCATTATGTGCCGTTAGAGGGCACTTTACCGAGAACACAAAATTTGTTTTGTTCCTAACTTTTTTCTGTTGCTAGACATCACAGAAATTTAAACATATCTTGAAAAGAGAAACAATATCAGAAAAAATTATGTACTCTTTATTCAAGTCTATAAATTTAACCGTTTAGTAGGAAAACGCTATTAAAATGTTATTAAACATCAAATTGTTGATAATTCTTTTTGCAATTAATCAAGTTGCAAGAGAAAGAAGTTATGAACAAAATAAATTTTGAGTTCTAGGTAAAGTGCCCTCTAGCAGAGGATAATGAAACTTTTCTCTGACTGGTCCGATAGAGCTTCATATATTAGTGGGTGTGACAAATTAGAAACTATTACAACATTAATTTGAAACATTGCTTTGAGACTATTAACATTTTGATATTAATAATATTGATAATATTATGCGGGTTAAATTTTTGAGTAAAGATAATAATTTCTGAAATTCTTTATTTGTTACAGGAAAAACAACGTTGGCCCATATGGTGGCTAAACATGCAGGTTACAATGTTATTGAAATAAATGCATCAGATGATCGCAACACAGAAGCGTTTAAAACCTGTTTGGAGAATGCCACTCAAATGCGCTCTGTAATAGATCAGAAAAAACGTCCAAATTGTCTCATATTTGACGAAATTGACGGGGCACCCCCATCGTCTATAGACTATTTGGTTAAATTTATAAGTGGCACTGCTTCATCAAAAGCTAAGAAAGACAAATCTGAAAAGAAGTTTATTTTGAAAAGACCCATTATATGCATTTGTAATGATGTTTACGTTCCGTCTTTACGGCCGTTAAGGCAAATTGCTTTTGTTGTTAGTTTTCCACCTACGTCAAGTGCCAGATTAGCTGAGAGGCTTATGGAAATAGCACGGAAGGAAAACGTTAAAACTGACCTTGGTGCTATGTTAGCACTGGCTGAAAAGAGCAACAATGATATCAGGTCCTGTTTGACAGTATTACATTTTTTCAAAGGTCAGAATAAACCAGTCACTCTTTCCGAAGTTCACAAAGCGAGTATAGGTCAGAAAGATATGCAAAAAGGTATGTATTTATTTAAAAAGTAATAAATTGTTTTCCAGAAAATGCAATATACTATCCAAGTCATCTAATTTCAGTCCCTACACAAACATATTTTTTTGCAATTTTATGTTCAATTACAGAGCAGGGAGCAACAGTAAAGGTGCATAATGATAAAAAAAGGACATAAGATTTCATTTAAAATACCTACATCATTTTGCAAGACTGTATAATTCAGAAAATCTAAATTGAAATAAAAAAGATTTAAAAAAAAAAAATGTAAATGACCTGTATAAAATAGTTTGAAAATTAAACACAACTGCATATTTAACATAAAAAAAACTGATGTTCCTCCAAATTTCAATGCAATACAGGGTGAATAGGAACATTCGCACCAACTCCAGGAATGAATTCTACACGTCAAAATAATAAGAGTTTCATTTGTTTTCAAGTTATAGTGTAATTACAAATTTTAAAAATTTGAAATCAGAGAATGTCATCTTCCAAGTTCAAAAGTTATTTGTTAGTTTAATTTTATGTTGCAATAGTTTAACATTTGATAACACGTTTGTATGATCAGTGTTACAAAATGCCAAGAACTTATTCAAATTGAGACTATGCATATGGTGTTTGTTTATGGTTTTTGTATTGGGAATGCTAATGCTGCTATTGAAGAATATCGTCAAAGGTTTCCACATGAGGGATGTCCTGATAAAAATATATTTATCAGTTTTCAACAAACTGTGCAAAACCGGAATGCTTCCCAATGTTAATATAACATCTGAACGATCTCATTGACAAGGTGTAGAAAGTATTCTAGGACTAATAATAGATGATGCAGCTACTAGCTCACGAAGAATTGTTACTCAATTGAGCATTCCACAAAAAAGCCCTCCACAAACAAGGCTTATATCCGTGCCATGTAAAGAGATTACATCACCTACAACCGGAAGATTATACATATTGAGTTTTGTCAATAGATCAATTATAATCATTTTGTATCCCGCATACTTTTTACGGATGAAGCAACATTTAACTGTAACGACATAACTAATACTCGGAACTAGGGAATTCGATCCCAACCCTTATGTCTAATCCTGGGAGTTCGAAATAATACTTAGTCAATCCCGGGCTTATTTCGGTATTGATTACAAATAAAAAATAAGAAAATTTTACAAAAATCTGTTCTTTAATCAACAAACAAAAATAAAAAATCAATGTAATCGAAATTTAGATTAAAATCAACGTAATCAAAATTTAGACAAAAATCAACATATTTTACTGTATACACCTAGCTAATTTAATCACTAACTAATCAAACTTAGAGTCAGACTAACCAGACTGCAAATCATTCAGTCTTCATGTTAAAGTTGTTATTTTTCAAAAATCAAATAGATCTCTTTAAACTTATATAAATTTTATGTAACAGACTATACAAATAAACTTTGAAAATTAACACAAAATCTCTCTTAACATCGACTTTCATGTAACAACTTAGTAAGTTGGTAGTAAAGCAAGGTTACTTGTATTTTATATTAAAATGATAGGTAAGCAATTCTGTTGAGAGCACTGGCACTGAGCGTTTTGCTTCACGTAATCTTTTTGCAACTTTTTTAAAATGATGTCAATCCCGAAAATCTCGGGATCAAGAAAACTTAATCTTGAAAATTTTGGGACTGAAAAGCTATTGGGATCAAATTCTCTACTTGGAACTCTTTTGTATAGTCAGACGAAAATCCTCACGCAACACTCGAAAGTAATTTTCAGCATAAATTTTTGGCAAATGTGACAACTTAATTTTTTTTTAAACAAGTTGCAAGTACCTACTACTAGAGGATGTTTCTATAAACATGAGAATATGAACGTACTACCAGCACGATGGAGCTTTTGCACATTTCGCTCTTCCATGCAAGCTACATTTGAACTAGAGGCCTTTGTATTGGCCACGGTGGTCCTATTAGTTGGTCCCTAAGACTTCCAGACCTCACAGCACTAGATTACTGTTTATGGGGTAGGTTAAAAAATTAAGTGTACGAAGTTAGAGCGTACTAATTCTACATGTCGTCAATACTACAGCATTTATATTAAAAAAAAGACGTGCAGCAATCAAGAGAGCTACAGACACCCTTTGTAGACGAAGCAGAATGTGTTTAGAGGTCAATGGTGGTGTTTTTGAACATTTAAGGAGGTTTATTTGATATGGAATTGACAAACAAATATTCATAAAAAAATTAATATAAGCTATATTAAACAAACAGAATGATCGAACGTAAGCAAGCGAACGCTGAGCCGAGTGTGCCAGCCAAGTGCAATGTTGCCAAATCTAAAGGCTTACTACTTTAGTCACTAGCGAATCTACAGAAACTCTCATTTGACTTTAGATGTACCCGATAAACCTCCTTAATTAAAGAATGCTGTGATTTATAGAATGTCAATAAATTATTATTTTTTATTGAAGTGTACATCATAGCTTGAAAATAAATGAAAATCGCATAACATTTAAGCTTTTTCTTATTTTATTCCTGTATTATGACCAAGATAGGTCCAAAATTTTATTTTAAAAAGTTATCATTGGCACATTCAATCTCTTAAAAACGATGGGTAATAGAATGTATTCTTCATCCATAGGAAAAAATAATCTTATTTTTTATGTTTTTCTAGCACCTAAATTTGTGGCACCTTTTTTATTACACTGTATAATTTAATATTTTTCAATATTTATGTAAAATAAAATTTTGTTAATTTTATGATTCTCAAAGTTTCTTGAAATGAATAACAAAATAAATCTTAACATTTTTTTTAGTTATTTATGTATCTAAATTCATCTAGTTCTTTCTCTTAAACACAATCTTAATTTTTATATATTTTTGTTATAATATAAGCTTTTGATATTTTCAGGCCTTTTTTCTGTTTGGCAGGAGATATTTAGAATTGAAAAATCGAAACTTCAATCCAATTCAGCTAATTCTACAAGTTTGAAAGAAACTTTAAAATCTCGCATGAAAAAAGTTTTACAGACGGTTTCGTCATTTGGAGATTATGATAGAGTGGCCCAAGGAGTTTTTGAAAATTATCCTTTGTTAAAACTGAAAGATTCTTCGTTTGAAGGCATTAGTGAATGTTTGGAATGGTTTGTCTTTAGTGATGTACTCAATAAGCAGATTTATGAACAACAAAATTACAGTTTAACTTCTTATCTCCAGTATGCATGTGTTGTTTGGCATTTTGTGTTTGGAACAACACATTCTCAAAAACTGAATTATCCCAGTGCGGGTTACGAGGTAAGTTTGCACTTAATTATTATGTATTTTATTGTGATAATGTTACATAATTGTGATTTATTTAATTAAAACTAAACTGTCTTAATTTGCATGAACCTTTTTATCATTTAAATTAATTTTAACCGAACATGTTTTGTGATGCTAAAATCGAGAGAAAGTTGATGATTCTTGTATTTGCATTTTGATAGTTACCTATTCATTATAATTATTTTTATAGTTATTAAGTAAAGATATTGACAATTTATGTCGGTCGATAGCCGCACGGTTTAAGGCGTCAGTCCTTTAATCGTGTGCAAATTTCTGCCCGGGTTCGATTCCCGCGGCCGGTAGTCCGTATATTAGCTATGCTTGTACGGAGGATTGGCACCCTCTGTGCAGGTATGGTAGG
The DNA here is from genome assembly GCF_000390285.2 of Anoplophora glabripennis. Lineage (NCBI taxonomy): Eukaryota > Metazoa > Arthropoda > Insecta > Coleoptera > Cerambycidae > Anoplophora > Anoplophora glabripennis. The sequence goes on along the minus strand of NW_019416551.1, from coordinate 407,544 downwards.
GTGGAAGAATGTTGGCTTGGGTCAATGTGAGAGATTGACACCAGTTGGCATTTGACCACCCCCCTAATTAATGAGGCTTTCCAGGTTTCCCTCATTTCTGCACTGAATGGTGGTTACTGCCTAATAATAATATGCCGCCTCCTCTCCCGCACAAGTCTCCGACTTATGGGCTAATTCTCGTAGTTAGAAAGAGGAGTAGAGATATTATTATTATTATTATTTATTATATAATTTTCTTCTATCTACAAATTTACAGTTTATAGGGTAACAAATTTATGGAACATGTTCTTTCTTCATAATTGTGTTTAATCATTTTCATTTAATATATTTATCATTTGTGTGATTGTCTATAACGTCTAGATTATTGTTTTCTTATGTTTCAAATAAAACAAATAGGTTTAAAACTAATTGATAAATTAATATGTAAATATATTTAGTTAAAGTATTTTATTCTTTTTACTGAGATATTAAACTTAAAGAAAACCTTTAGAATATATTGTCCAAAATGTCGTGATTCTCATTGAAGTCTTTATAACATTTTGATTTTGTCTATACATAGTCCCAAACATATTTAATTGTATTGGTGGTTGATGACATTCAGTCCTCGATGGACTTAGAAACTACTTGTGCTGCCATCTGTTATAATTTAGTGAATTGCGTTTGGCTGTATGAACGTTTTATACAAAATAGCAGAATTCTATATCGTTTACAAATTTCTCTGCACAGAATACTTTTTATATTAATCTTATAGTTTATCTTTTACATGCGAGATAGCTGCAATAGTATTTTTTCTCCATCTTATTGAATATTAATTAGTAGGTATCCATTTTTTATGTTCAAATTTGAAACAGAATGTGGGAGAAAATAAATTTAAATGAAAATTCACAGAATTCATAGGTGTATAGGGTGTCCTAACATTCACACAAAAAATAATTTTGATAGAAAACACAGTTCTTTAATTATAAATTGAATTTTTTTTACTAATATATGAAGTATGCAGGCTGTTACAAATTCGCTTCTCACTACAGGGATCTTGGCAATGGTACGAAATAACTTAAATGGGAGCAAAGTTGCATAATTAGGGGACCAACATTATGCCTCTAAAAAATCAAGGCTAACATGATTAGTTTTCGAAATATTTGAAAAAAAAACGAAAATGTGGAAATCCGTTTTTGTTTCATTTCAGCCTTGTTTGAGGTGATATTGAAAAAAGAAAAACACTTTCTCATGGAAACTTTTTTCGTCTCGTCTCTTCATCAGGACCATTATCAACTTCATTTTTTTAAATAGGACCATGGAAAGATGTCTATGTTTATGGAATTATCGTACACTCCAAGTTTTGTTAGACCCTATGAAATCCACCTAGTTATTTAAAATATTACCATCACCCATTACAATAAACCATTGTTAGAGTTTTAATCTCCATCACCTGGTCATATATATTTCGATAAATTGTTGAGTCGAAATGAAAACATTATTACAATTTTAATTTCATTATGACAAATTAATTCTTAAAAATGCATATGAACAACCAAAACTCCAAATGAATATTATACTTTAAAAAATTAGAGTATATGTTAAATGTTCAAAAACATCCGTTTTGGCAAATGTTGAAAATGAAGATAAGCATAATATGATCGGAATTTATTATACTTGTAACAACAACTGTGAAAGAGCATGTCAGATGTAATTGTATGAATATCCTGAAACAAATTAGATCGAAATTTGTTTGAATTTTGAGCACTCGAGAAGCCTAGAAATAACTGTGGGCACGTGATTAAAACTCTAATAATGTTTTATTGTAACGTGTGGTGGTAATAGTTTAAATAACTAGGTTTTCACAGGGTTTAACGACACTTAGAGTGTAAGATAATTCCATAAACATAGAAATCTAAAAAAAAAAATTAGATAAACTTGGAACGAATACATTGAAGATGAATTTTTCGAGACAAAACGACTGAATCTGGTTCAGGCTAAGGCAAAACAGTATCGGGAATCATGAAAGCTTGCAAAAAATGTAATAAAGTTTCCAGGATCATATTTAAAAAAATGAAGTTGATGATTGTCCTGGCGAGACGAAATGTTACATATAAAAATTGATTATGCCATTCGATAGAGGGGAAAAGTTCCCATGGGTAAGTGTTCTTTTTTTTTCAATATCACCTCAAACATGGCAGAAATGTAACAAAAACTGATTTCCAAAATTTCGGCTATTTTCAAATATTTCGAAAACTAATTATCTTAGCTTTGATTTTTTAGAGGCACAATGTTGGTCCTCTGATTATGCAACTTTGCCCCTATTTATGCTACTTCGTATCTCTTACCGTTTCCAAGATCCCTGTAGTAAGAAGCGAATTTGTATCAGACTGCATGTATAGTATGGGGTTATGTATGAAATAGCATATCCAGTAAATTACAGTTTTCTGTCCCATAAATGTGGCTGAATTTCATTGATGCAGAGCGTGGGTGGTCGTGGGTTTATTGGAATAAACCTTAGACTTCAAAAAACCTTAAAGAAAAAGTCCAACGGCGTTAAAACGTATAATCTGGGCGGCCACTTCTGATCACAATATCGGAAAATTACAATACCACGAAATAATTCATTCGGTAATTGAATTGTTTCTCGGGCTGTATGGTATATTGCACTATCTTGTTGAATCCACATGTCGTCTACATCCATGTCTTGCAATTTAGGCACAAAAAAACAGTGACACGCTGTGGATGCATTTGTTTCTCAACAATCACTTGTGGATTTTTTTAATCTCAAATGCGATAATTTTGTCGATCAAGATGGAATTGAGCCTCAAGGCCGAAGATGGTTTTCTTCTAAAAATCAGCATCCACTTCCACATTTATTCAACGAACTCTCTTCGCTTTGCGTGGTCAGTAGGCTTCAGTTCTTGAGTCAATTGAACTAGAAGCCATGAAGATGCAAATCTTTCACGAGAATACGATAGAGAGCTTCTCAAAATGTCCAATTCTTGACCGTGGTGTGCCTAATTTATGTTCCTGGACTGCCAGCAACACTCTTACGAACTGCTTTGACGTTTTGTGTTGGACGAGGGTTTCAGAGCACTAATCGATCTAGTCTTCCTGAATTTTTCAATGAATCTCTTCACAGTTGATGAAGTTAAATCACTATTCCGGCCATATTTTGTATGAAAATTGAGAACTGTATTTGCCAAACCTTCATTAGTTTTAAAATATTACTCAACAATGAAAACGCGTTGTTCTTTCGTGTAGCGCTCCAATTTTAATAACCCTGAACTGCCAGCTGTGATGCTGTATTTTTTTTTGGCAACACTTTACCGCACGAATGGCGTAAAATTATAATCTTGTGTGAATTTTGGGACACCCGATATAATAAAAGATTTCCGAAGAATTAACTTGATTTTGCCATTATGTCCATAATTTTAGATAAATCAGTAACATTAGGAATTATTATTGTATTAATATGATTCATTATTAGGTTACAAAACTAATTATTAAAAAGTTATGTTTTAAATTCAGCAAGAGACATTAAAAGACAGGGAAAATTGGTAAATATTCTCCAAATTTTTGTGTTTGTGTCTATTTTCACTGTTATAACCAAAAATAAAAAATAATATTAAAAAATGCAGGAAATTGCAGTAAAAGGGGATTCCTGTATAATTTAGAATAACAATGATTTAAAGGTTATATTAATTAAAAGAAAAGATATCTATTGTATATTTCAAACCATTTGAATTGTTGATACATACAGGGTGGTCACGGAAATTACATTTATTTTAAATTGTATGTGTTAAAAGGGTTTTTTATTTTTTTTACACGAAAACGCTGAGTCGTACAGAAAAATCAAGAGAGCTTTTTTCTTCCAAATTGAATGAAGAATTCAATTTTTTTTTATTTTATGTAAAAGCAGTGACGTACCAATTTTTTCTTAGAAATATCCAGTAACGTGCTAGTAAGGACGCCACTGGCAAAACTAAAAATAATGTTTTTCATTGCAAAACGTGCTCTCTCGATGGCAGTTAACGACTACAAAATTTAATTGAAACTTCTAGCCGTTTGACAAGAATTAATAAATTTGATTTTTTTAAACCAATCTTGAACACCTTGTATTTCCTTAACGAAGCATTTTTCAAATATAGTTTATATATCAAACTCATATTATTTTTTGAATCTCTATCGGTCCCTGAAGTTTCCGCATCGGAAACTGGACCACCCTGTATGTCATGTTGAAAAATTTTATGTGAAAATATATTTAATTTGAAAATTGATAATAGGTGTTTATAAAAAAAGTAACGGTATTGTAGTAATAAACAAAACATTAATAATGGGGAAAACCAACATAAGAGCGCGGGAAGGTAGTGTTTGATAAATATAATAAATATCTGTTTTTTATTATCCAATTATTAAATATAATATTTTCGTGTTCTAAAATTAATCTCTTAAAAAATTATCAAATTACTTCGTTTATTTGGGTAATAAATACGCAAAATAGTAAGGGAATAACCATTTTGCTTATTTGTTGCATCTATACAGAGTATATTTAATTGAAATAGTACAAATGCTATCAAATAATCTTGAAGCCAAAATAGGATTATTTGACCAAATATGTCTTAGTTACTCCTAAGTTGCTTCTTTTGCGAGTTCCATGGCATTTTCTGAAAAGAGTCACAAATACGCAAATACTTTGGAAGGTGTTTAATTTATACTAATGTACTTTATACAATTATATTAAGGGCGCCATATTCTTTAAATAGTGTTTTCCACAAAGACAAATAATTTCAAACATTTAATAACTGGCTAATCTAAAGCTTATCAAATAATAGCAATGTTATGTCATGCCATCTGGGTATTTTCAAAGACGCCGCAGTAAAACGAATAAACAGGTGCAAAAAACTATCAAACCATCAAAGTTTTAGGTACTGAAATCTACGAAAATACTAACTTTTTTATATATAACTCCTCATGCAAATATTCTTATAACATTTACTTGCTTAGTCCTGCATATAAAATTGTTTACTTTTATTTATAAGTACATGAAAATAATTCTTAAAAGGTGGAGTTAGGATAACAGCAAACGCATGTTTTACAAAAGCTTTTTTTAGTTATTATTTTATTTGAGTAAATGAATAAACAAAACATCAAGGATTTTATTTTTGTGCTTACTTTTGTTCTACACGTTTTATTTTTCAAGATTTCAGTACCTAAAAACTCCAGAAATTTGACTATTTCTCCGCCAGGGATGTGACCACCTTAATCAGTAGTGTAGAGACTGGGAACATAACCAGTCAGAATTTCTACGCCACTTGGAGAATTGGATTTCAAAGAAAAAAGGTATTTTATTTGTGTCAGAATTTTAAATTTATTTTTATCCTCAAAAGTATTTAGCCAACGACCGCTGAAAATACCTTCAGGCTGGCGTTCAAAGCAGCTTTGAAAGTAGAACTTTGTATCGAGGTTTAAGAGTTTTACGGTATAGTTAAATATGCGTTTTGATTTACAACAATTGAAACACCTAGAGTTATAAAAAAAATTCATCTGTGGCCTCAGATTATACACAAACATGTATACAAAAATTTTCACAAAACATGTTCGTGAATTAGTTCGTTTTCGAAAATCAAGCCCTATATTTTATCTTTGCCGCATTTTATTTATTGTACTCTAATTTTGACGTTTTTTAAATATTTTTTTTATTTAGAATATGAGAAATTTAAAATCTGAATTTGTATTGTAAACGAAACAATTACAGTGGACAAAAAATGCAACATTTGTCTGGCCTCTGTTAAGCTTTGGTGAGTTTCCTTTAACCACTGACGCACAGCTTCCTAAGTACATAGGCCTGTCAATTACTACGCTACTATTGGATGATATCTTTTTAAATGTAACGAGCCCGTGGAGAACGGCGCTACATTATTCAAAACCTCATTAGAAGGTAAAACGGGAAGAACAACTCGTTCCTTGGAACGTTTACATGGAGTTTCTGAACCACTTGGAGAATCCCAAGGACCCAAGAATCTACTACTAACTACTTACAGATGTGAAACTGTTTCTTTTATTTAAAATAACATTTTTTTTTTGATAAAAATAAATGTTATATATTTTCATGGTAGGTTGCATATTTATTACGTGTTTTGACAGTATTGTGCCATCTTCAGAGCATATAGATAATGTGTATTTCCATAAACTATTCACGATTTCAAAGCAGAAAGTTTATACAACTTTTAATTATATGGACGAATTTTTAAAGGTAAAAATAATTTTACGTTTCTAATTATACAGGGTGTTCCAGAATATGTGGGCAATTTCTTGGATTAATACAGGGGACGTTAAAATAACATGACAAGTCCCTATAAAAAAATTCCCTAGAGGACCTCCCTACGGAGATACAGACCCCTAGGACGCTCTTGAAAATCAGTTTTTTGTAAAAACTTTTAAAATACTTGTGTAATTTAATTATTTCTTCATACGATGGACAACAGATAAGACTCCTTAAAAATTGACTCATGGAAATAATTTAGCTTATTTCGTTTGCTAGGGATCGACTAGCTATACCACAATAATGCCATTTTTTTTACACCTTTTACGATAAAGACACAAAAATAATATTTTTAGATAGTTTTAAACTTAAACTAAAAAAAGACACTCTTGGTTGATATTGATAAAACGAACTATTTTGAGAAAAAACTATTTTTGTTTAATATGATTTTTATTACATGGGTAAAAGGAAATAAACCGATTAAATTTACATTCTTCCTGTGCTTATCTAAAAAATGACACTTTTATTTACATTTGTTTGTTTCTAAAAATAATTAAATTACACAAAGTTTTAAAAGTTATAAAAAATCGACTTTCAGGGACGTCCTTCTTCCTTCTAGAGAAAATTTTTATAGGAACTTGTTACGTTATTTTAACGTCTTCTGTATAAATCCGAGAGATTTCCCACATATTATGGGATATCCTGTATCCTTCAAAAAAGTTTTATTAGTACTCGAGAACAACCAAAAGCAGTTTTTAAATTTTTTTTTTCATTCCGATACTCAACATTTTGTACTGGTATTACAGCTTACGATACAATACGATCCAGTACATTTTCTGGTGATACCTATCGGCAGTGAAGAAGGCGGGCGTTTTTATGCGCAATTTTCAATGAATTTGTACAATTGTTTAAAAAATCTAAGCAAGTTAGAGAACAATATCTCTTCACTTTACTAGTTATACAAGTTTTCTTTAGGATGTGAGACAACTGAAAACACATTTTAAATAAGGAAAAAAAGCATCTTTGTTTCCTGAACTTTACACGACTGTGGAACATACAAGGTCTGTGCCAACAAGAGTCAGGGATTGGTTCCGAACCGTCAGAAATGTGCATCCAACTAATTCTTGCGATATATTCACTGAAGACACATTTAGAACTTAGCTGGCCAAACATTTCGAACGGTTCGGAACCAATCCCTGACTCTTGTTGGAACAGACCTACAGATAATCGCGTACGGTAGTATAAACATAGTCACACCCAGCAGAATGCTTTTAGGATACTATTTACACATGAATTAATCAGTTATTTGAGTATTTTTATAAATTAATTCGACAAAACGGGAAAGGTACATGTTCTGATGTTTTATACTATCCGTCATCTTTTCTAGCGAAGAATTGATTCCTTCGTATTTCAACATTTCTATAGTTTGGATACTGTCGAAAAGAGGGCGATAGTCACAGTTGTCGTCCTAACGCCTCTTTCACACGGACGTTGTTTTGCCGGTCGGTAGCCGACCGTCAGACCTGATGGCGACGTTTCTGTGTGTAAAGCTCTATTTAACTATGTGTAATTTAAAATTTTAGTCGTTGTTTTGCCGATCGTTTTAAATACCCTCGGCAAGCAATAACGTCCATGTGAAAGAGGCGTAACGGCTCTTACACGGACGTTTGCCGATCGGCATTTAAACCGATCGGCGATCGGCAAAACAACCGACTACATTTTAAATTACACATAGTTAAATACATTTTTACACACAAAATCGTTGCCGGCAAGTGTGATGATCAGCTGCCGATCGGTAAAACAACCCTCGTGTGTAAGAGGGGTAAGGTATATTTTACCGACCCAGAGTCGGACTAACTTGTTTGAGTTGCATTTGCGCCGATTTTAGATAATATAAAAGAATGCTGTTACGAATACTGTTAAATAGTAGTACGTTAAAATACTACAATTTTAACAACTAAATTAGTCTGATAGTAAAAAAGAGCTATAAACTCATAAATAAATTACAGTAAAACACGTATTTTGATGACAATCCAGATAATACAATCGAAAGTTACTTAAGAGCTTAAAACATTTTGGAAAACAGTAAGCTTTTATTCAAAAATTTCATCAATGCTAGGATGCTAACCGTAATTTGTAAATGCTATTTGGGGGTGAGGTTAAATGAACGAGCAAAGGGAACTTTTAGTTCAAAAATATTTTTTAGTTTTGGTTTTACCGGTAGATTTTATAAAAGTTATAACAGTTGCTAGGTCGATTTGTATTTATTTTTATTTCTGAAAGAAGCAAGTTCGGATTCAGCGGAAAATTGTACTAAACATAGGTGGGTTGAATGGCTAGTTTGGATTTTTTTAATTTTTGGGGAATTGAGGGTGCGTCATAATTTTTTTTATAATTTTCGGATTCAGCGGAAAATTTTACTAAAGATAGGTAGGGTCACGTTTCAAAAACACACGATTTTTTTTTGTCGGCCTGTGTAATCAATCTGTTATTATTTCAGCCAAATGTGAAAATGAAGTAGAATATAAATGCAATAAGGTGTTGGATATTTTAAGTAACTGGTACGCTTTTTACAAACAACATTGCAATTAAATACTAAATTGTGTGACATATTTATTTTAAGTAATAAGCGATAATGAATACCATATTTTAGACGCCAGTCTAGGTTGAGGTTTGCTTTGAGCTTATGTGGCGAAAATTTTAATTTGTATAGCAGGTGTTGTAAGTGCAGTGTGTTGCTTGTTTATGTAGTATGTAATGTAAAAATTTACAACATGCAAATTATGAAAATTTACCACTCCGTTCCTTGTAAAATAAGATTCGTCGGTACAAAACAATTTTAAGCAAATTATTATCTTCTGCGAAGCCATGCACCAATCAGCGGCAAAATTGTAAACGTGCGTTGGAATTTAAGTTTTCAAGTTCTTGAGCAGGAGTTAAATGAAATGGCCGAAGAAATAGCTTTTTTAAAGTTTTGTGAAAATTAGTATTACACACATTTAATTCTCTTGATACACTGCGGACACTTCATAATTTGCATGTGTGGAGTGATGAAAATCCTAAAGAATCACGACAATAATGACATTACCTGATAGCCACAGCAATCAACATCTTGTTTTCACCGCCTACTGAACACAAAGTTTTAAATCCGTGACACTGCTAAGCAAACCGAAACGTACAGAACTGCAAATAATGACATTTTTCTCAAGAATGGCTTTCTGTAAGCTGCCCGTTTTAAAAATATACGGCCACTGTAAATGTTTTGACCACTAAAAGGGAGTGGTAACCGGAGAAAACTATCATCCAGTATATAGATTTGACTAAAGCTTTAAGAAATAATATGCCATAATAGTCTAAATAAATGTGCCAAATTTTAATGCGATCGGTAAAAGGGTTATGAAGTTATTAATTAAATAAGTTTTATTTTTGACAACTGAAGGCCTGTAACTCAAAAACCAAAAAGTTTTTATTTAACTTTTTTTCGTAGATCGTATTTATTTATCGTTCTGAATATGTAGTCAAACGTTGTGGGTGAAATTTGCGGACACCCTGTATAAAAATTAAAATCGATATACATTTTTAATAATTGTCACATTTATTCTTAAAAAAAATATTTGTATACTTATTTATTTGCTAGTTGCAAAGAATATTTACATGGAGATGCGTATTTATTTTTTATATATTGACACTGTTAAACATAACCGAAAAGAAAATTCGCTTGAATTTTCCAAATCGAATCGGTGTAACTCGGTGTAAACCGGGTAAAGTAAATCAGGGAAAATCTCAATTTTTCGAGCGTGAACTTTTTAATACGTTTTCATTTCTTTAAAAGGTTTTCTCTGGAAGCGCAGTGTAATTACACCACACAATAATAACTCGTTAATAATTAAGTAGGCGGTGCTTTGTGCTTCCCAGCCAGCGAGGAAGGGTGAATTATGATAAGCGATATAATAAAAAATAATTCCGCTGCCGTCAAAAAGTTTTCACCGTGCTGCAGCCCTACCCTTTCTTTTATTCCTGCCATTCTCAAACAAAGGGATCGCAGTGTGAAGGACGTGATTTACGTTTCATTTAAATTCTTTACAGGGAGAATTTTTCCATTGAGATACACTTTAATTTAGACCTTTTACTGGAATGGTTTTATGCAACAAAAGTAAACCGTCATAAATATCATGATATTTCCGTGTTAGATAAATAGTTTGTAAAAGCATTGTGTGTCGGTAATATTTAAAATTAACATTGTTGTTATTTTCAAATATTTAAAAATATTTTTCGAAAACTATTAAAAAATCGACTTGACAAAATGAAAGCTTATCAGCATATTTTTCAATAAGAGATAAAATTGCCGTTTTCTTCGTGAGTGTACAAATTGGGTCAATGCTGCGTTAGTAACAAGCGGAGCAAGTTCAGGAACGAATATAACGGGTGTTTTTTAACCTGAAACTTTCAAATATCTCGAGAAATAAGCACCCTACGAAAAAATGTCAATAATCAAAATTTCATCATACTCTTTGGTGAATGTAGGTTTTAACTGTATTTAATTGCGTTTTGTGTTCATTCTTGTCCTTTTTATTGCTCTGTTTATTGTATTTATTTGTTTTTAATCTTGCTCTCTTTGGCACAGGAGGTGTTGAAAATCAACTTTGTTGATACACTTTCCTTTTGTGAAAAACGTTGTTTATACCTCTTTTTTGCAATAAATGTAAAAAATTCATTAATGTTATAATTAGTCCCTATCTTAATACCCTTGTAGGTGGCAGGGGGGGGTAACTTTGAAATCTTAAATATGAACTACCGTTTTTAATGCAGATTCGAATTACACGGCTAAAAGTACGTGAGATTTTTCTGAAACATTTTTTTCTGTTGATGACAGCTGCATTCGACGAAATTCAATTTTTATCCATTTCTTCTACTGAGAACCTATGTACGTATATGATTCTGCAATGTGTTTGCAATAAGAAATATCACGTTTTATGTAAATACTCGAAATTCGCCACCAAAAAAGTTTATTTATTTTGTAAATTTCGAATAACTGGGAAATTGCTACCTGTCATGTCTCAGAAGTCACCAATATATTTCTCGGTACAAAAATACAGAAAATCGAAGGCACTATTAATAGATAATTTGAAAATTGATATTGAGAAAAGAATTTTGGACATAGACACTGTAGAAAACGTTTTCTTTCTTTTAAAGAAAAATTGTATGTGTCACTTTATGGCACATCGAGATTATTGTCTCTAGCCACAACTAAAGTTGTGTATAAGAAGGGGCCTCCAACGAAACTCCCTAAACAATAGGTCAAAAACTGTTTAGTATTCCTGGACCTATCGTTTTCGGTCTTCAGTAATGATCTTTCTACTAGTTTTAGTATATAAAGTTGAAAACAGGGAATCCAGTATACTTTGTGACTGTAAATACACTAAAATACCTTTCCTTTTGACTGTCATCATCATTTTGATTATGCCCATGTCGGTAATCCAACTATAAGTCTGTCTGACTTATTTTTTAGAATAGAAGAAATATTCAAATTCATTTCTTGTTTCTGGAGGGGGTTGACCCAATACATTTCTAAAGGAAAGGTGTTTTTGGTGTGTACAATCCTTCCTTCCTTTTTTCCTAGTGGTTGGTCCTAAGTCCCATGGCACCGCGGCCTAATTAGGCCTATTGTGCGTCCCGCTACTAGCCCTATTCAGCAAGTAGTTTTGTCCTTTTGACAAAGTCCAAAAGCTTCCTTGCTGACACTTCTCTCAGTTCCTTGGGTTCCAAATAAGATGTCCCCAGGAGCGTTATTCTACTACATGCAAATCCCGGGCACTTGCCCAGGATATGCAGAGAAGTTTCATCTGGCGACTCGCATCCTCTTAAAGTGACAGTGTCCCGTTATGAGTCCCGTCACTCTCCTGAGCCAGATTTTATTCAAGCTCAGTAAATCGTTTGCTCTTTTCTTCGAAGGATACTTCTTAAGCTCCTTAGAATGGCTATGTCCTGGCCTTGAAATCCAGTATTCCATGTTCTATCTCGGTCCATTTGCTCCGAGCCCGCCTGACCACATTGGGAGATGTACCACAAAGGGCTGCGGGCCAACGAACTCTGTCTCGGATCCTTTCCTCATTTCCACAAATGCATTTGTGCCCCAACACAGTCTAACTGTATTATTGGTGGCCAGTTCAGTTAGCATTTGTAAACAATCCCACACAAGTTTTGCACAATACTTTCAATTATAGCTATCTACTGAATGGCCTGTTTTAAATTTAAGACGCAATTGTGTTAGATTGTCTCATTTTTTATCACACAAACTGTTCATGTATTAATTTTATGCTACTGGTATACATACAGCTTATATAATTTTTTTTAGGCAAGAGTGAAAGAAACACGCCATAGGGCTTTGGTTTCTGAAGTCCTGCGAGGAATGCAACCTTCGGTGCGACCTTATTGTCAGTGGATCTCTCTTATCCTTGACATCCTTCCTCTTCTCGCCAAGATAATCATGCCACCTTTGAGGCCTGTTAATCTTCATCTTTACACCAAACAGGAGAGGGAGAGCATGCTAAATGTTGTCCACGTCATGATAGATTATAATTTGAACTATATCCAGGAAAGAACACTTGATGGGACATATTCGTATAATTTAGGTAAAGAATGAAAATTTTTGATACTTTTTTACTTGTACCCACCATAGTGAATGTTAAATTTTCTATATAATCATCTATGTCAACATAACTTGTACTTTTATTAACGCAAAAAGTTCATGAACTAGTAGTCAATTCTGACTCCTACGGAAATACAAGGTGGGCTAAAAGTACCGGAATGGCAGGAGATTGGGAATATTCAAGGGGTAGGATAGAAGTAAAGCACTAGAGATTCAGGATTTTTCCCTGGCTATCCGATGGTGACCTTGAATTTGACTTGGACCATGACCTTCAAGGTTATATTAAGGTCACGAGATTTTTTTTAATGGGACCCCATAATTTTGACCCCGGAAATGGAAAGAAAATTTCGGATATGACCTTGAAATGATCATGAAGGTCAAATATCAAAAGGTCACAAAGAGGTCCAAGTACCAGAATGGCAGATTAACCCCTCCAGAAAAAATGTTCTCTACAATAGTTCTAGGATTCTTGATGGGCACTAAACCGGTGACCTTGGATTTGACCTCCGCCCTGACCTGAAATTCCTTATCCTCCGGTAATTTCAAGGTCAAGTTGGTTATTCTGTTACCCTCAATGACTACTATTGTCCACTCAAGACCTTCTATTACCGTCGGTGACCACTGTTGATTTTCAATGACCGCCTTTTACCTTTGGTGATCACTATTGACCAATAGTGACCAACTGTCAGGGCGGAGGTCAAATCCAAGGTCATCGCTTTAGTACCCATCAAGAATCCTATAACTATCGAGGAGAAAAACATTTTTCCTGGCAGGTTATTCTGATATTCCGGTACTGTTGGACCACTTTGGGATTTTTTAATATTTGACCTTAATGGTCAGTTCAAGGTCATACCCGAACGTAAAATTTTGCGCTAACTCCATTTCCGGAGTCAAAATTGTGGGGTCCCATTTAAAAAAATTCTCGTGACCTTGATATGACCTTGAAGTTATGGTCCAGGTCAAATTCAATGTCACCGTGGGATCTTTTACAGCTGTTTTATACAATTGGTCAAGAAGAATTTTGATAGATGTTTTAAAAAAAAAAAATTGACAATCTTTCATTATATAACGTTTATATCTAAAAAGAACACACCACAAAAGGCTATAAGTCTTTGATTTAATTTAAAACATTATATATTGGTTAAAATATATTCAATATAATAAGTTTCATTTTAAATATGTAGTGCAATATTACAATATCTATTTCCTAAAATATTCTACAGGGTGTTCTACGAGCTCTATGACAAACTTTGACAGATGGTAGCTGGTTAATTTCAAACATTTTGTGTTATATGAAACGATTCGTTTTTGTTTAGAAGTTACAAGCATTTTATCTAATTAATTTCATATTTCAATCAAAGTAGCCTGATAAATAAAAATGATGGTTGCTATAACAGTAATTATTATTTGTGTCACGTTGTTTATTCATTTGACACTTAGCGTTAAAGTGCTAAATAAAAAAGAGTATGTAGATATTGTCTGTGTGTGGGTATTCCAGTGGGAACGCCAGACAAGCAGCCCGAGAATACCGCGTTCCCCAGATCTAAATCCTTTGGATTTTTATTTATGTCGACATATGAAGCAGCTTGTCTATCTACCATATTAAAATCACTACCCGTCAAGAGATACTTCTTAATTCCGAGAGAATTCCAAGGGTGGACATGTCGAACAATTTTTATAGTCTTAAGATTTGTTAATTTGGTTAATAAAGGTTAACTAATGTTTAAACTTAAACACAAATAATAATTACTGTTATAGCAACCATCATTTTTCTTTATCAGGCTACTTTGATTTAAATATGAAATTATATATTTTTAAATGCTTTTAACTTGTAAATAAAAACTAGATAGGATATATTGTTAATAAATCGAGGCTTATGTATTTTATAATAGTGCAGTCAATTGTAACAAAAAAGTACAAATATACAATCTGTTAAGTATGTCATAATCCCAGAATGGCTTGACCAATTTAGTCTAAAAAGCATTAACTGCTGTTAAGGTTTTTGAGCTGCAGGATGTCGGAATTTTATGAAACATCACGTTTACTCAAATATGAAATTATTTAATTAATTGGGAATGTAGAATATAAACATTATGTGAGAGATGCTGGTAGACACTGTTAATAATAACTGAATATTGCTCTGTACATGAATTTTTTTATTTTTGTCGATTCCATTTAAATAAATTTGTAATTCTATCAAATAATTTTTAGTTGTTTTATTAATCAAGTAGTTTTAGGTTACTTTTGATTTATTTAAGTGTGTGACAAGATTGTTAAAAATTGTGTATAAATTTAAAATGGCTGATTTTTCCCATAAAAGTAAAAAGATTATTTTTCTCAGACTTCGAAATTAGTTTTGTACAGATTAAGTTTCCATAATATTCATTGGCGCCAAAATCCTGAGGTTTTTCGAATAAATCCGCCATGACATTTTTAGAGAATTTAACAAACATGAAGGAAAGAAAAAGTTAAATTTAAACATTTTTTTTCTTACATAAACATTTGCCATTGAAACCTTATTGGTTAAGGTTACGTAGTTAACAGAAATGTTATATTTCTAGATATTTTTGGAAGAAACAAAATTTTGTATAATATGTAAATAATATAATATTTAGTGTAAAAGAAAGAATTAATTATTTTATTGCTAGAAGACCTATGGAAAAGTATATTGGGATACAGACATGTCTTTTTAAATATATTTTTAAAATCAGATAAGTAATTAGTATGAATTTATCTAAACGTATCATTTTTACAAATTGTTCATTTGTATTAAAAGGAAAAAGCTTTGCAAAAAACGGCAAGTGATCTATTTCGTTCAAAATAAAATTTGCATTTCATAAATGATATTCTTTTCAGTTGTATTTCAATATCACTATACATATATTCAAAAAAATATTTAAAGATTTTTCTTTTCTTACCCACATAAATGAGGGCTTTTAATAGTTCACTTACCTTATCATTAATTATTATAACCCTACATTTCTTTCAGAACCTAATATACTGGACGTTGTTTCTTTCGATAATAGTGAACGGTCAAAAAGAAGAACTTTGTCATATTCCAACATGCAGCTTATAGCTAGAGAAATTGAATTGGAAAAGATGAGGCGGTTTGAGACGTCAAGAGTACCTGAAACATCCAAGAAAACAACCACTGAGAGCGATAAGGCAAAGGAGAAAAGGAAAGGAGTTACTGCTCTACCGAACCACCTGCAAACTCTACAAGCTAAAACTATGAAGACTGTAAAGCCGGTGAGTGATTCTAATTTATTTAATTTTTTTATTGATCTATTTGAAATTTTATTATCATGGGGGTTGATGCTTTAATTTACCTAATTTTTGAGGTGGATGTTTATCAAACCAGGTAAGTACCATATTTCTTTTACTGTGCTGACAAAAAGTAATTAGTTACATACAATGGTACACAACAAAATAATTTGATGGTCGTATTCTAATTAATTCAAAATTGGGACATAGTTAAAAGTACTTATGATTGATAAATAGTATGTTATATAGTGCGACCCATTTCAAATGGGAACACCCCTATTAAATAGGTATTTATTTACCGATTTAATTTGTTATTTTTTAAAGATGGAATTTATAGAAATCTACTAAAATATTTAGATAGTAATTACATACTAGTACCAGTATTTGAAAAATTGTTGGAAATGTAAAATTTCAATGCATATGCGCTTGAAAAATTAACGTTACAAATACGTTCCTATTTACTTTATTTTAAAGGTTAAAGGTTAAAACTAGGTAACTCACGTAAATTTAAAAAACATTTTTCTAAAAAATCCTATCAAAAGAAGTCAATGTTCTCTTATACCAAAAATCTAGGCATGGAAAATATATCGTTACATACAAGATTTCTAACTGTTGGTATTGTGGAAACAACTACTCCATGGGCTGCGTGCCCCAGCTAATATTGAATTATAGCAACAATATCTAGTAAATTACTACTAGATAATAATTATCTAGAATAAAAATTAAGAAAACACGTACCTGACATAATGAAATTGCTAAATAATGTAATTTAAAAAAAATATCCTGTACCTACTTTTGTTGTTCCAACGTCGTCCTTGACAGAGACCAACGCATAAAAATAGCCACCATACACTCATAAAATTTTTTTATGTAAAATTACATGTTAGATCAGTGGTTATTTTAAAGTCACAGTAATTAAGGTAAAATTACGTTATACAAGTAAAATTACATTATGCATGCAATTTTACATTTTTTTGTAATTCACCCAAAACTTAAATTTACATTATCGACATAATGTAAATTTACGACTCCTAAAGTGCAATTTTACTAAGACACAGGAAAACTCCATAGTATTTTTAAAAAGAAAAAAAATCTATAGTCTGTTTGGAAATGAAAGAGAGTAATAAAACCCCGAGATAAGAACCGGCCATGGGCGTGGTAATATTTCGTTTCAGGTAATTATCGGGTAACACTAATGCTAACAGGTAATGGGTGTACATTAGTATATTTTACTGGATACATCATAGGGCAGGAGCCAGTGAAATATACTAATGTACACCCATTACCTGTTAGCATTAGTGTTACCCGATAATTACCTGAAACGAAATATTAGCACGCCCATGGCCAGTTCTTATCTAGTGGATATAA
>NW_019416551.1:384894-389660 GCF_000390285.2 Anoplophora glabripennis | reverse complement strand
TCTATACCGATAATACATAATATAAAAATATTGAATATAAGCACCAGTACTACATTTATTTACGATTTGTATACATAATAAGCTTTTATTACTCTCTTTCATTTCTAAACAGACTATAGGCATTATTATTTAGTAGATAATATCTTTAGAAAATATATTTTTTTACACACAAATATTTTTCCAAGACGTACTTAAGTGAAGAGAAAATAACATTAAATAAATTTAAATGGCATATACAGGGTGTTCTGAAAGTCCGGCAGGAAACTTCGGGAGTTCTAGGGATTAAAGTAATATTAATTAATGTGATGAATATTTTTTTCGAATTGTCAATTGTTTGCAAGTTACAGCTCGTCAAAGTTCAATTTTTTATTTGTTTTTCTTTTTAAATAACTTACTTAATTCAAGTTCGATTAGTCTTTCATTTGGCACACCCACTAAGCAGATCAATCTCTATTGGACCAGTCAGGGAAAACTTTCATTATGCGCCGCTAGAAGGCACTTTATCTAGAACTCAAAATTTGTTTTGTTCATAACTTTTTCCCATGCTTGACGTCACAGAAATTTAAACATTAATTGAAAAGAGGAACAATATCAGAAAAAATGATGTAGGTACTCTATTGAAGCCAATAAATGTAACCGTTTAGCAGGAAATCGCTATTAAAGTTTTATTAAACATCAAAATTTTGATAATTCCTTCTGTAATTAATCAAATTGCCAATCTTTTGTCATTAGTAATTGTCATTAGTAATTATGGTGCCACGAATGGGGATCGTGCGCGAAATATAGAGGCAGCACTGCTGCCGATGTTAGCGCTTTAGTATTTATTTATCGAATCAAATGGGATAAACAATTATAAACATTAAACTAAATAAACATAATTTACTTATTAAATGTTTTATAATAAAAAAGAATTACAAACAATTTATTTTATTTTTCAATAAATATAACGAAATGACAATTATAAACAAGATTGAATATTTATTTCAGGCAACTACCTAAATAGTCGTACTCATTTACAATTATATATCTTACTTACATATTATTTACAATTGTATGTATTATTTATTATGTACATAATTTTTTCATCCATTTTTGTTTTCGTTGAATAATGGCTTTTGAATATTTATCAAANGCTTGACGTCACAGAAATTTAAACATTAATTGAAAAGAGGAACAATATCAGAAAAAATGATGTAGGTACTCTATTGAAGCCAATAAATGTAACCGTTTAGCAGGAAATCGCTATTAAAGTTTTATTAAACATCAAAATTTTGATAATTCCTTCTGTAATTAATCAAATTGCCAATCTTTTGTCATTAGTAATTGTCATTAGTAATTATGGTGCCACGAATGGGGATCGTGCGCGAAATATAGAGGCAGCACTGCTGCCGATGTTAGCGCTTTAGTATTTATTTATCGAATCAAATGGGATAAACAATTATAAACATTAAACTAAATAAACATAATTTACTTATTAAATGTTTTATAATAAAAAAGAATTACAAACAATTTATTTTATTTTTCAATAAATATAACGAAATGACAATTATAAACAAGATTGAATATTTATTTCAGGCAACTACCTAAATAGTCGTACTCATTTACAATTATATATCTTACTTACATATTATTTACAATTGTATGTATTATTTATTATGTACATAATTTTTTCATCCATTTTTGTTTTCGTTGAATAATGGCTTTTGAATATTTATCAAAGAACAAATAACGAAAATAATTTCAGCATTATGAGTGGCACATTGGCACTTTGGATAAAATATTGAAGTCCTTGATTCGTTGATTGACTCGTTCAATATGTATCCGCACAGATACAATAATGTATGTTTCATCCACCTCTTCTGGTGTAAATTGATTGTTGTGACAGAACGGGGGCATGACAAAGACATTATTCTTTTTTTCTACTTCAGTTTTTACTTTGGAAAGCCTTTGTCAGCAAGAACATCACCAGGCTCGATTAAATCAACTATACTTCAGTCATTTGTAATAAAGCAGTCACCAGCACGGCCTCCATAGTACTTGGAGAAGAAACTTATAAATGTAAATGTCAAACCTGTTTTTAATTCCATGAAAGTTATTAATAAATTTGTTTTTTTTTTTATCAAATTTCGTAGTCGTAGAGTCTGGAAGTAAGTTTAAAAGAAATGAGAAAATTGTAAATTAACACCAGTTAAACTACTCATAAAAACCTTGGCTTCATAAAGTGATTTTCTAAGATTTTCATCAATCGGATCACAACCAGAATCTCTTCATCAAAATCGGTATATTAGCTTCACAACTCCTGTTTACTGTTAATTTTATCGGAATATTGGCTTCTACAGCAGTAGTACTTAAACCATAACTATAATCCAAATTGCCAAAAAAATATGTTGAGTCGTCTAACGTATTATCCATAATTTCATCAGTTTGACAAAGTATACTTCGATGGACAGGGTTAGGAGTAACATTTAAAATATTCATATAAATATGATACTGTTCTGCAATGTCCGGAAGTTCATTATTATATTGCTCCATTTCAATGTCACTTGAATTTATTATTATTGTTGTTGTTGTTACCATTTTTATCACACACTATTAATCCCTTTTTGTTGAGAACTTTCTTTGATTGGCGTTTTTGTATCCGTTCAAAACGTCATCGTCATAAAGATTGAAATGCTGTTTTAATATTTTCATTTCCAGAAAAAATCGAGGGAATATAAGATGGATGTAATGGATGCTCCGATTTTTCATTATTTATAAAATAACTGCTACAAATTTTGGTACCTATTCTTATTGGATACCCAGTCTTTGGACGTTTACTGAAATTAAAAACAGAAAGGTTATGATGTTTCATTATAGGATAGCAGTACATATTTAAATATTTTTAATCTTATTATCAAAATTACGACTTCTTTCAATTTTGATGTTAATATAGTACTTACACATAATTTTTTACTGCATTTATCCACTTTATACGTTTATCAATTTTCTATGAGTTGCCAAATACTCGTATACTCTCTGGAAATTTTAAATTTTAAAATTAAATTTTTAAATAAAATTTAACATATACAGGGTGTCTCATAATTAGCTACCAACCCTGAACAGGCCGGTTCTATGATCAAAACTAAGTAAAAAAGTTCATATGAACATGGGTCTGGTTTTGCTTCCTAAGGGCACAGGGACCCATTGAAGAGGGAGGAATGGAAATCATTTTTTTGCAATATCTCTCAATCGCGTTGTGATAAATGAATGAAATTTGGTATACACAGCTAAATTTTGATGAGCAATTTGATGGACTAATCCATTTATTTCCACAAGGTCCATTGGGGTGGGTACGGGGGGGCCCTTGGTACTTTGCGTGTGTAACTTTTTCATCTTTGACTTTTTAACAAATTGGACAGCAAATTCCGTTTTCCCGAACTGTTTTACGTTAAAAAGGTACTCTTGTTTCAAATCGTTATCTTTAACGGTTTCTGAGAAAATCGCTCTTGAATTAATCCCACTTTGGTCAATTTCATAGTAATTTAAACAAAAAAAATTTTTTTGTTTAAATTTAATCTAATTTTAATAAAAAAATAATAATAAAAAATTAAATTAAATAAAAATTAATCCTTTAAATGGAAAAGAGAGGAAAGGAAAATTATTATTATTATTATTTTTTTTTGTTTAAATTACTATGAAATTGACCAAAGTGGGATTAATTCAAGAGCGATTTTCTCAGAAACCGTTAAAGATAACGATTTGAAACAAGAGTACCTTTTTAACGTAAAACAGTTCGGGAAAACGGAATTTGCTGTCCAATTTGTTAAAAAGTCAAAGATGAAAAAGTTACACACGCAAAGTACCAAGGGCCCCCCCGTACCCACCCCAATGGACCTTGTGGAAATAAATGGATTAGTCCATCAAATTGCTCATCAAAATTTAGCTGTGTATACCAAATTTCATTCATTTATCACAACGCGATTGAGAGATATTGCAAAAAAATGATTTCCATTCCTCCCTCTTCAATGGGTCCCTGTGCCCTTAGGAAGCATTTCCGGACCCATGTTCATATGAACTTTTTTACTTAGTTTTGATCATAGAATCGGCCTGTTCAGGGTTGGCAGCTAATTATGAGACACCCTGTATTTATAAAAATGCATTCTCGTGTGTAAACTTAAATGTCTCAGAAAGCGCCCGATTTATCAAAAATTGTATAAAAGTACTTCCTTTTATTTTAATGATCTAGCGAGCAATATTTTTCAAACATCTTTTATAATGAGGTGAAAATAAGAAACTTAAGATATAGTAAAAATATATCCCTATAAGAGTGTATATATTTTTTTTATTATCCATTTTTGGAAAAAGTTTATATAAAAAGGTACTCTTATTTTTGTATATCCGTTATAAAAGTATCGGGAGACAATTTAGGGCTATCCTTTATTTAAATTAGGTCTCAGAATATTTCAAAATAATAGAATTATTATTTTCATATACAGGGTGATTCATTAACAATGGGAAGATCGAAAGCTGAATATACTACACATTGGCGCAAACATGCCTTATCAGAAAGTTGATAATTCCGGATATACAGGGTGTTGAAAGTTAAAATTTTAAATCGTTTTTTTGCGATTATTCTTATAATACGTAGGTTACAAACTTGAAAATTTGTGAAACTATATTTTTTTAGGCGACGAATAAGATACGTGTTGTAATTTCAGCATTGCTCATAGAGGGCGCCACTTACGACCAATTTAACCGAAAATTTAGTTAAGGTAGTTAAAATAAAA
>NW_019416551.1:300755-384072 GCF_000390285.2 Anoplophora glabripennis | reverse complement strand
ATTTCATTTGTTTTATTGTTAATTGTTGTAATAACACGAAGAAACACTTGGTTTGTTTCGCTTTTAATTTCTCATATTATCAAAACATAGTGTTCGTTAAATCGATTTTTCTCGAAAACGCATCGAGATACCGAAATGAAACAAGAGTACATAATTAATGGAAAAATGATAGCTCTTTCAGGTTTTGAATCAAGTTTCATGTTAAATATACAGGATAAAAAGGTATTATCTAAATTTTTGGTAAAATTGGCCGTAAGTGGCGCCCTCTATGAGCAATGCTAAAATTACAACACGCATCTTATTCGTCGCCAAAAAAATATAGTTTCACAAATTTTCAAGTTCCTAACCTACATATTTTCAGAATAATCGCAAAAAAAACGATTTAAAATTTTAACTTTCAACACCCTGTATTTTCGAAACCATTAACTTTCGGATAAGGCATGTTTGCGCCAATGGTCACCATTTCACGTGTAGTATCTTCAGCTTCCGACTTTCCCATTGTTAATGAATCACCCTGTATATGCATACTTTTATGACATTGAGACTTCTTCTGTAAAGATGCATTCATGCCTTTCTAGTTCTAATATAATAAAGTGATTGTGAAATTTAATTTTTTTTCCTTATTGGGAAATACATACAGAACGTACGGTACCTCAGTGTACTGTAAGAAATTTAAAAAAGAACCAATAGTTGCCGGCCGCAGTTTCCACAATATTGAAAAATGCAACTAGGATGGACGGACGGCATCCCAACGCAACGGTGCGTACGTGTGTAAACTACTATTTAATTTTAGTAGCGATTAAACCATCACTTGCAGAAATAACTATCACGAAATATTTTGAATGAAAACAATTCGGTTTTATCACCAGACGAATCTGATTTCGACATCTATGTACTTCAGGAAGAGTCAGTTTGTTATGCAAAGGCCATCAAATAAAGCGGATCCTTCCGTTCTGAAACGGACCAGCGTCGTGGAATAGTTCATTGGAGGCATATCTGTGACCAATTTTCCGTACGCCGGGGCGTAAATGCGGCCTTTAAGGGTGCCAAAAGTGTTTTAAATTGTTCTAGTGTATAAAATAATCCGGCCAGGAAGTCCCTGACAGGCAGTATTTCACGATGGAGAAGGAACATGGATTTTGCCGAGTCATTTAACTAAAGCGTTTGGCTGGCAGAGGTCGCCAATGGTACGGGGAGAGCGAAATATAGAAACGTATGTCAACCACTGAAATAAAATTTATAACGGCTGAAATTAAAATATAGTTACATTTACTATTTATACAGTGTTACCAGTAAAATAAGATTTTTTGCTCTTTATTAAGATATTAGGTAAAAAGCCAGGTATAGTCTTTCCGAAGTCAGTTGAACATGTACAAAAACGTCTAGCAATAAAATTTAATGAGTTTCATAGGCGTCCCTAAAAAAGTTTTCTGCTAAAGGTAAAAAATTATGATAATTTATATAAAATGTGTAGAAAATTTATTTTAATTATTTATGTCCTTAAACAGTTTTATTATAATGATGGTAAATTTCGTTTTGTTCCGTATGAAAAGGTCTCCAAAATGCGATGTTGTAATAATAATATTAGTAAACAATATATAACTCTTATTTCCCCCTTTCGCAATTGTAATATGAATGATTAATACAGGGTGTCTCAACACGAACTCCATCAGGTGACAGGTAAGTAACAATCAACATGACCACTGTCACAGGTTTTTAATTGTCAAATTTATTTAGTTCTTCGTAGGTCGGTGCTCTAATAGAATCCGGTGATATATGCTATTTTATTTGGAACACTAAAAAATAGTGCGTATAGTACTCCACAAAGTAAAATTGTATGCATAGAGTAATGCAAGCATTTGAGCATCTACCATCGAATTCTATTAGAACAACGACCCACAAGGAACTAATCCGAAGGTGTAAAAAATNGGTGCCAAAAGTGTTTTAAATTGTTCTAGTGTATAAAATAATCCGGCCAGGAAGTCTCTGACAGGCAGTATTTCACGATGGAGAAGGAACATGGATTTTGCCGAGTCATTTAACTAAAGCGTTTGGCTGGCAGAGGTCGCCAATGGTACGGGGAGAGCGAAATATAGAAACGTATGTCAACCACTGAAATAAAATTTATAACGGCTGAAATTAAAATATAGTTACATTTACTATTTATACAGTGTTACCAGTAAAATAAGATTTTTTGCTCTTTATTAAGATATTAGGTAAAAAGCCAGGTATAGTCTTTCCGAAGTCAGTTGAACATGTACAAAAACGTCTAGCAATAAAATTTAATGAGTTTCATAGGCGTCCCTAAAAAAGTTTTCTGCTAAAGGTAAAAAATTATGATAATTTATATAAAATGTGTAGAAAATTTATTTTAATTATTTATGTCCTTAAACAGTTTTATTATAATGATGGTAAATTTCGTTTTGTTCCGTATGAAAAGGTCTCCAAAATGCGATGTTGTAATAATATTAGTAAACAATATATAACTCTTATTTCCCCCTTTCGCAATTGTAATATGAATGATTAATACAGGGTGTCTCACCATGAACTCCATCAGGTGACAGGTAAGTAACAATCAACATGACTATTAGAATTCTATTAGAACAACGACCCACAAGGAACTAATCCGAAGGTGTAAAAAATGTTTACGAGTTGGGAAGTTGAAGGAAGACATTTTGAACATTTATAAGATAAACTTGACCTGTTACGGTCAACCTAAAATGTACGAAACAAATGGAAACATCATTTTAAGAAAAGGGAAATGTTTATCCGTAAATAAAATGAAAAACACTGGGTTTAGGTATAGGGAAACTTTAACAAAGTTACACTTAATTTTAGTGCAGAATGCGAATACGTTAAAAAAAATTAGGGGTTTCCATTTAAAAATTTCGAGTTTTCCACTTTTTCTGAACTTCATATTCGTAAATTTTTTTTTACCACCCTGTATAAAAACTGGAAAATTTTCATGTCAAATTCGATAAATTAGGTTTTCCTCTACAAAATGTCCAATTTGCACGAGAAAATAAACCTATGTTTCCGAGAAAACTAAATTTTGCCGACAGTCTGTATCTGTTAATTTTTGCTTAAAAATCAAAATATCTCGGAAACGGTCACTCCTAAATATGGAGTGTGCTATATGTTTTCAACTTAAAAATGGATGCTCTTTCCAAAAATGTAATAATATACAGACTTCCGGTATAACCGGAAGTACGATGATCTTGAAAATATTTTAGCTTGGTAGGCCCCACACCATCACAATTTCAAAAAAAAATCCTTCGAGCGGTTTCGCAGATATCCATCGATGGAGTTCGTGGTGGGACACCCTGTAGAAGGTGCCTACAATAAATTAAAATTACCTGAATCACACCAAATTCCGCATTGTGCACTGCACTGCTAGGCAATTTGTCGACCACTTGTCAACAATTGAGATTTATTGCTCAGTCGCCCAGTGCAGCTGTGTTATACGCCATTTGCCCGCGCGCGCATTCTTCAACTGGGCATATACATTTCTTCCACTTCTACGTTTAGTTCGACCAGACCTGTATATGGGTATGGCTAAATAGTTATGGGAACAAGTTTTTCAAATATTTCAAAGTCGAGTTGCTGCGTCAGCGATCGAACCTGGTATATACTGCCAACCTCTTGGTTCTTCAATTGAAATAGGAAATACTATAAGCAAAATAGATCTAACAGACAAGATTGCTAACTGCTGGTACTGCGGGAAACAACTGCTCTATGTGCTACGTGACTCAACTATTATAGGGTTCACCAGTACTCATTAAACAGTTAGTGAAAATAATTATATATCCAAAATAAAATGAAATGTTTAAATAATTAATAGAAAAACACGTAGCTGATATGTTTACATGCCCATATAATGCAATCATTCAGAGAAACATCCTATATTTTTACTTTCACCTTTGACAAAGTTTGATCAGGTAAAAAATAGCTGCTACAAAGAGATCGTTTTGTTTCCACATTTTACTTGGATTGTTTCATCACACATCTCCCCTTCCGTTGTAAATATTAACATAGAAAATTATATACAAATTAAAATGAATGAAAATAATGACATTTTTAAAAAACGACTGTCAAATATTATTTACATGACTATATAATTATAATTATTTTTCTATCTAAAAATTATTTGCTTTTTTTTATAAATACATACATTCTGTTATTAGCTTTCACCTGTTTTTACTCTTTATTTAGAAAGGGGTATAGTACAACCACTGTGTTAGCAAATGTCACTGATGACATTTTACGAAACATCGATCAAGATAATACAACATGTCTGGTTTTATTAGACTTCTCTAAAGCCTTTGATACTCTTGATCAGGCTTTACTTTGTGAAAAGTTATTTTATTATGGTCTTGATACAACATCTCTGAATTTCTTTAAGACATACCTTAGTAACCGACAGCAAAAAGTTATGTTAAATGATAAATCTTCACAGGCTGGTATTGTTTCTTCGGGGGTTCCTCAAGGCTCAGTCATGGGCCCCCTCCTGTTTCTCATTTACACGGCTGACATTTTTAAGTCGGTAGATTACTTTATCGTCATGCTGACGATACACAGTTGTCTTTTTCCTTCAATAGTGACGTTATTACAGCTAACAATAATATTAACTCCGATCTTAAATCTATTTTGCATTATTCTGAACTTAATAATTTAAAACTTAATTCTTCTTAAATGTAATGTTATTTTGTTCACACCAGAACACATGAAAATGAAATGCAGAGAGAATTAAAATTGCATATTAATAATCAGCCATTAAATTCATTAGATGTAGTAAAAAATCTAAGGCTCCTCCTAGATTCTAAGCTTCGGTTTCGAGAACAAGTCCCTATTTTGGTAAATAAATGTTTTACCAAAATGTAAGTATATTAAATTTTAAATTAAGAAAAAAATTGGTTCAATCACTTGTGTTGTCTATATTAAATTACTGCAACATTGTATATTTTCCTTGTTTAGATAAAATTACTCAGTATCGCCTTCAGAAAATTCAAAACAGCTGTTGTAGATTTGTTTTTCGCTTAAAAAAATATGATAGAGTTTCTGAAAAGATTAGACAGTTGGGTTGGTTGAATATCAGTGATACTTTCACATTTCATTTTAGTGTTTTTATAAATCAAATTTTACGCACATCTTCCCCAACATATCTTAAAGAAAAACTGATATGCCGTGATGAAATTCATAATGTCAATATAAGGCTTCCATCCAAACTTTCTCTGCCTAAATTTCGTTCAGCCATGTTTACATTCTTTTACATTTAATGCTTGTACTATTTATAACTATTAATAGTAAACTGAAACAAAATTCTGATGTCGACTATCGCAAAAAAGTAAAATCTTATATTTGTAATCTTCCACCTTAACTTATTATGTTCTTGTTTATTATAGATGTTAATATAATTTATTTTTTTACTTTTTCATTTCTCTAAATAAATCGCATATATCATGTTTCTCTTTTTTCTTTTATAGCTTTTGACGTCCATTATATTCTTTTTGTTTTTTGTATTTTTTTGTGTTTGTATTTTATAATATGTTTATAAGGGTTAAGCAAGTACCGGAAGCTAAATTTCGCCCTTGTCTAAGTAAAGTCAAAAATCTAAAAAATCCAAACTCGCCATCTATCTTTAGTAAAATTTTCCCCTGAATCCGAAAATGATCAAAAGAAAAATTTCTGACCTATGGACTTTCCTGCACACGTCCTCATTCCCCCCCCAAAAATTAAAAAATCCAAACTAACAATTAGTAAAATTTTCCGCTGAATCCGAAAATGATAAAAAAATTTCTAATTTTATTAGAATTTACTGCTGAATCCGAAAATGATCAAAAGAAAAATTTCTGACCTATGGACTTTCCTCCACACGTCCTCATTTCCCCCCAAAAATTAAAAAATCCAAACTAGCAATTAGTAAAATTTTCCGCTGAATCCGAAAATGATCAAAAGAAAAATTTCTGACCTATGGACTTTCCTCCATACGTCCTCATTCCCCCCCAAAAATTAAAAAATCCAAACTAGCAATTAATAAAATTTTCCGCTGAATCCGAGAAAGGTTATAAAAATTTCTAATTTTATCAGAATTTTCCGCTGAATCCGAAAATGATAAAAAGTAAATTTTCTGACCTATGTTTCTCCCCTACACACCCTCAATTCCCCCCAAAAATTCAAAATACAGATGAGTAGGGGTATCCCTTACGTCCAAACAATTTTTTTAGCCATTTTTGGCTAAATATACTTATTCTTCTTCTCAATTGATGGCCTAACATTTAGATGTATTTGGCCAGGTTCACTACTAATTATAGGTAGGTAGGATGGTCAGCTTGGATTTTTAAAAATTTTTGGGGAAATTGAGGATATGTGGTGGAGGATCCATAAGTCAGAAATTTTCCTTTTTATTATTTTTGGATTCAGTGGAAAATTTTATTAAAGATAGGTAGGTTGGATGGCCAGTTTCGATTTTTTTAATTTTTAGGAGGGAATTAAGGGTGCGTAGGGGAGAATCTATACCTCAGAAAATTAATTTTCTTTTTATCATTTCCGGATTCACCGGAAAATGTTACTAAAGATAGGTGTGTTAGATGGCTAGTTTGGATTTTTTAATTTTAATTTTTGAGGGGAATGGAGGGTGTGTGGGGGGAAATTCACACTTCAAACATTTTTTTGTTATTTTCGGATTCAGCGGAAAATTTTACTACAAGTAGGTAGGCTCGCATCTCAAAAACACACGATTTTTTTATTTTGTCAGCCTGTTTAATTTACGAAAATAAAAATAAAAAATGATATATCTTATTATTATTGATTTAAAAACGTTAAAAATAGCCACAGTCCAATTTTTGACTCTTGAAGACTTCTTGAAGTCTTGACCATTTCTTCATTTTTTATTTAAGATTTATTTTGCTTATTATCTACGTAGAGACTATTTTTTATTTATCGAACCGTAAGTAATTTTGGANTTCTCGGAAATTTTGAGGTTATCTTCAAAAGTGCCCTCTACAAGAGTTGTAGATTTTTTCATGATTTATAAGTTTTGTATTGGATACTTTTTTGTTTGACACCAACTTTCGCCAGAAATCTCACTGATACCATTTTTCACCCCTTTTCAACCCCCCAAATCAACCCTCCGCCGCCCCTGCTCACGCATTTATTTTTTTTACGTTTATTATAAGCCCCTTTACTATTTCCACTTATAAAAGTCCAGGTAACAATTTTTTTTTCCCTCTAATTGAGTTATTTCGATCGGTCTAATAGTTGGTTTTACAAATATTAATAATATTGATTTCCTCAATAAATATTAATACCTCATTTAATTCATTATTTAAAAAAAACGGTTTCATAATACCACCATAAAATAAATTCCGTATTAGCTTTATTGCTTTTCGCTGGAAAAATATCATAAATGTAAATAAATAACGACAATAAATATATATTTCTGACTTTGTCTGGAATTGATTAAAAGTAGGGGTTAATTCTTGCTACAATACTTTGTGTATATCTATTTATGAATGGTAGTTACACAGGATGTAAATTTGGTGCGTAATAGTTTAATATCTTCGTAGATATTATACCTGAAAAAGTTAAATTTACGAATTGACCACACAACATGCCAAACAAGTACACATTTTTTCAAGTACAAATTTTTCTTTGTAATATTGTATTTTGCATATAACTAATAGTTTTTGAGATAATTCTTTATATATTCTTTTAAATTTACATTTGTAGCTCACAATGTTATAAAGTACCTCTGAAATTAAATATGATAGTAGGTTGCGATCAGTAGTGACTCTCCGAAAAATTTACTTTACGATTATAATATTCATCACTATGAATTCTTAAGTATGCCGTTTGGTTTTAAAAACGCTCTAAGTGCATTCCAAAGAGTTATGGATTAACAAAACAAAATTTAAGTTTCCAGTTTCCTTGAGAACTGTGACTATCAGATTGGAAGTTACCTTATTTGTATTACTTGAGATTTTCAGAAAAGTGATGTATTTTTATCATCTATAGGGAATATTTTGCATAAAATTATGTTCTTTATCTCCCGTTTCTTTCTAGTCTTTAATCACCTTGTACACATACATATCAGTTACAATAAATTTTTTTCTTGCAATACTGTCTTCAATTAATCTGTTTTTCGCCTTGTTTAAATATTTATAAATTAACCAACCTCCTGGTGGCCTACCGCTTAAGTTATAAAACTCCCAACAAAGTAATACAATATTGCCCAACGTCAAACTACATTTAAAGAAATTACCCGGGAGAGGAGTTATCGCAGGATGCAAGTAAAACGTTATCCTGTGAAAGGACCTTTCTGGCGCCCGAGTGGTTTCGCAGGAAGTCGAGAGTTAAAGTCCTTTCGTCCAGATCGCTTTACTGGCCGCGCTGATGTGTTAACTCCCATCAAATTGCTTCCTCACTTAATGGATTTTTTCGGTGAAACGCCGAGAGTTGGATGGACCGGAAGAGGGTGCTCAGGAAATGAAATAACTCTTAAGATGTTACTTATTTTATTCGGGTTTTCGCATAATGCCCAGGCACTGTAAACTAATTGAATTCCTCAGCCCAAAATTAAGCTTACATTGATTACATGGCTTTTAATATAAAGTTCTTATAATATTTACTGAAATTTATTACGGATATTATGAGAGTTTAAAAATTTATATTTGTTTTGTGGCCTTGGAAACTATATGAAAAATATGAGATACTAAAATATTATAATAAATATATTAATATAATTGAAATTAATTCAATATTTTTTCATCAGATGAAGTCATGTACTATTTGTTTCCAAATATATAGATAAGCCAAATAAAAGACTATATAGATAAGCTGTCATTAATAACATAGACACATAAAAAAAAGAAAGTGATCTGTTTCAAAGACTAGATAGTTTTCTTTTAATCGCCGAAAAACCACCCTGAAATACGGAAAATCCCACTCTAGGGGGTATATCATTTGGAACAATTGTAAAAAAGAATGGAAGTTACTATAGAACCATATCTATATGTATTTTGACGTACTGAAGCCGCTTCCGAAGTCGGTATCACTGTCGCCTTCTAGTATTTTATATCAGGTAAAATAACCCTAAAATCTGGGAAATTACTTTCCAGAGAGAGAGAGATAGATAGAACTTCAGCCATTTGAGGGCCACAGAGAGATGACAGTATTCGAAGATGTGAAACATCGTTTCCTGATAAGAAATTATACAATTACATTATACAATTAGTTTAATCAAAACTCCTTACATTTAAATATGGAAAAACCTTACTGCTTGAAGTTTCATAATTGACAGAAGCCTTGCAGTAATTTGATAATAACAATTGATAACGACATAATGTTAAATAATGAAAGTCATGTTCGATTCTTAGGTTTGCATATACGAGTAGATCATTTTCTAAATTGACAATACATTGTGAATACCTAGCCTAAAAGCTTAGCTTTTTAAAAATTTACGCACAGTTCTTACCATAAAACAGTTACTATTTTCAGGTAGAATCACGCCTTAGGTATTGGTATATGTTTCTGGGATTGGTCTTTTTCTGCTATAAATGTGTTTATTGTTCAGAAAAACAAGTTTTAAGAACTTTAGAATTACTTAGTACAAGTAACTGTAAAAATGTGTATAAGACCTAAACGTTTTAACACAACCTTGCCTATACATAAGTATATGAGTTATGTCTTTATATTTTTCAAAAAAACTGTAACGAATTCCCTTTGAAAATAAATATACATGATAAAAATACCAGGCAGGAAGATTTTCATGTACCTTTTAAAAAAATGTAATATAACGTAAAAATCTTCAGATAATGTAAAAAGTGTCAGTCAGCACCCTTAAACGTTTTAAAGAACGTCTAAAATATTTCTTAATAGAAAAATTGTTATTGTTGTTATTGTGTTAGTGACTAAGTACATTAAATAATGTGTATGCTTGTATTATATTTAAATGTGTTACGATTGCTATTTATGATTTTATTTGTAATGTTTGTTAACTCAATCCTATACAATTTTGTATTGTCTAAAGGAAATAAAGCTTTCTATTCTATTTTAACTACTTCGCTGACTAAAACCACGAGTAGCATTGAATTACACTCACAATATCTAGTAAAAAACTAAAAATATAATGTGATATTGGCCTTGCTTTTATAGACCTGCTAGTCCAAGGATTATAGAGAAGTGCTTACAGAAATTATTACCTGGAAAAAAATTATGACCGTATAGGAAATAAAATTTTAAATTGAGTTTCTTGTTCTTTAAACTCGATCCAAAATGGCGAACACGGCCAAAAAAATCGCAAAATTGCAAAAAACGGTTTATCTAAAATAACAAAAAATATAGCTCCAATCGAAAAATTTTAAATAGGTTTTAAAACGATCTATCAACTGATTTTTTGTTACTTTTCGAAATACATCGAAAAAACCGTTAAAAAATTCTCTTTTCTCTTCTTCTATAACTCGTTTACATTTACATTCCCATACTTGCCATTTACTGCAAGCATAGCTCGCGGCAATCCAAAAAAGTACTTTTTTGAAAAATTTAAAAATATTAATTATTTTTTATTGAATTTTCGAAAAAAGACTCCCTCGAAAATTGGATAGATCTTCTCAGCGGATGGTCCTACAGTAAAGATTTTCGGTTTATTTTCTTCTAGAGTTGTATGCTGTTAAAAAATTTTAAGGATCAAAAAATTACTGAAAATATTGCACTTTTTTTCAAATAACTATTTCAATTTTTATTTTTTGAAAATGACTTAAAACAAAAACCTTCTGGAGCCGAGATAATTTATTTATTTAAAAAAAAATCTAGAGAACGCAATTAACATTTTACAGCGATGCGTTTGATGGAGGTTAATACCGAATACTTATATTTTGAAGAAAAAAATAATAGGAAATGGTTTACCTACTAATTTTTTATACTAGTAGGTAATTGAGTAATGCGCGCGCTCGCTCTGAAAACTGATGATGTGCAGTCTAAATGACCCGCACTTGCAAAATCTTTGATATCTCGGCTTCTAGACCATTTACAAAATCCTTTTGTACTTAACCTGGGGTAGCTTGACGATGCAATCACGAATATTGTAGTCATTCTCACCTTAGAAGCAAAATAGTCCCGGAAATATTTAATTTTTATTTAATTTGCAGTTTTTACGTTTATGATCATTTTAATGATTATTACAACAGTGTTTGTCGTATACTTTAATTTTTTTGCTTAATTAATTAATTAGGATAAGTTTAAAGAATCCTACACAGATACTTGCTACACGGAAAAATCCTGCACAGATATTTACTACACAAAAACTCCTTTCGCAAATATTTTGTTGATCTATTGTTGTAACAATGTATAATAATAGATTATACGATTAAGTATTGTGGTGGAGTAAAATGTGTATAGGATTTTCGTGTAGTAAATCCATAATTTTAAATTGTAAACACGTGTAGCAATAAATATAAACGCAACAAATATTTGTGCAAATATATTTTGAACTAATTAATGAAATATAGAAGTGATTATTAAAAAAACAGCAACAAGTATAAAGTCAATGAAAAAATACTGTTGTAATAATAAATAATTATTAAAATTAGCATAAATGTAAAATATGTAAATTAAATAAAAATTAAATAGTTTCGGGACTATTTTGCTTCTAAGGCGAAAACGACTACAATATTTTTGTCAAGCTACCCCAGATTAAGTACAAAGGAGTTTTGTATGTTTTACAGAAGCCGAAATATCAAAGATTTTGCAAGCGCGAGTCATTTAGAATACACGTTATTAGTTTCAGAGTGAGCGCACGGTTGTACGTTTCACTTTATTACTTAATTATTAATAGGTAGGTACCTACCTAGTAAAAATCAATGAAATATATTCTATTATTTTTTTCTTGAAAATATAAGTATTCAGTATTAACCTCCATCAAGCGCATTGCCGTAAAACGTTAATTGCGACCTCCAGTGGTGGCTCGTGACATTCTGAATAGGTGAGGCCCGTGACTTTTTTACTAGGTAGGCAAGAAAAAAAGAAAAAAAATGCACCGTAGGCAAATATTTTTAAATTTTCAAGGTCAAACAACTAAATGTCTCTGGAAAATTTTAGTTGCATATATTAGGTATAGAAAAACTAATGTTCACGAGCAGGATTTTCATTAAGATTTTATAAAAAATAATGCGCAACTATTTAGATATTTTCTTAATTCACGTCATTTTTTATTACGGTATTTACAATAAAATTAAGCAACAGAAAAAACAAAGTGATGTACCTATTTACCTAATAATCATCATAGANAAAAAGACGCAATTAATTATTATTTTACAGCGACCCGCTTGATGTAGGTTAATGTTCAAAACTTATATTTTCGAGAAAAACAAATAATTGAATATGTTTACTGATTTTCAGTACTAGTAATTGTAGTGATTATTAATTAGTCAAAAAATTAAGGTATTACACGAAAATACTGTTGTAATAATAAATAATTATTAAAATTAGCATAAATGTAAAATATGTAAATTAAATAAAAATTAAATAGTTTCGGGACTATTTTGCTTCTAAGGCGAAAACGACTACAATATTTTTGTCAAGCTACCCCAGATTAAGTACAAAGGAGTTTTGTATGTTTTACAGAAGCCGAAATATCAAAGATTTTGCAAGCGCGAGTCATTTAGAATACACGTTATTAGTTTCAGAGTGAGCGCACGGTTGTACGTTTCACTTTATTACTTAATTATTAATAGGTAGGTACCTACCTAGTAAAAATCAATGAAATATATTCTATTATTTTTTTCTTGAAAATATAAGTATTCAGTATTAACCTCCATCAAGCGCATTGCCGTAAAACGTTAATTGCGACCTCCAGTGGTGGCTCGTGACATTCTGAATAGGTGAGGCCCGTGACTTTTTTACTAGGTAGGCAAGAAAAAAAGAAAAAAAATGCACCGTAGGCAAATATTTTTAAATTTTCAAGGTCAAACAACTAAATGTCTCTGGAAAATTTTAGTTGCATATATTAGGTATAGAAAAACTAATGTTCACGAGCAGGATTTTCATTAAGATTTTATAAAAAATAATGCGCAACTATTTAGATATTTTCTTAATTCACGTCATTTTTTATTACGGTATTTACAATAAAATTAAGCAACAGAAAAAACAAAGTGATGTACCTATTTACCTAATAATCATCATAGACCACCTAGACTATAGGACGATTATGATGAAGGCAGTTGGGAGCCTAGTCGGTAGCCCTGAGCCTAGCCAGAATCAGTCGTATCTGGAAACTTGAGCTGTACATGTCGCTTTGATTTCAATAATTAGTTATTTTTTCATGGACAAATGTATTGTAGGACATTGTATAAATAGAAGTGAACAAGTTGGTGAAGAGAGCGGAAAAGTTTAGATAAGTTAGTTTAGATAAGCTAGATAAGTAAAATAAGCAATATATAAAACGTAAATTTGAGCCATTATACAGGGTGTTTCTAAAATAGGGTTCACTTGAAATACCTGTCGAGAAGGAAGTCTTCTATTCGGGTATGCTGCCGCATACAGACGCCTCGCTTCTGATGCATTTCCAGCCGCACGGCCGTACATAAAGTGCATATCTGCCATTTCCATGTTTGAATATGACTCCATTTTATGAGTTGCAATAATGTTGTATACTTAAATTTTCCACTCACCACTTTTACTAATTAAACACTGCAAAGCTCAATTGACAGTTTATCAATAACTTAAATTGTTAAGCGTTGTGGCAACGTCAGTCTTTTATTTGCCATGGTAAACAGATTTTTGTAATTTTTGGCCTAATAACTTAAAGAGCAGAGTAATTTTCAAACTCAATTTACTCGAAAACCATTGGAAATATCGATTTGGACAAAGATAATATTTTTTACGTAAAATTGTTAAGATTTTATAAATCTGTAGAGAAAATTGTAAAAAAATTGATATAAAAAAAATTACGGGCCGAAAACCCCCTTCACCAACCTAAATGAGACGCATATGATTTGCATGTCGAAAAACGGAGTAGCCCATGTTATTTAACGTAAAAAGTTATGTAAGACCCATACATTTTTTTCTATATATTTGCGACCGTTTTGTCAATAACAGAAAAAAACCAGTTTTGTTTGAGCCCTTTTATGGGCATATAACTTCCTAAGGGTGCGTTTTAGGGCACATGTTAATAGAAACTTTTTGGATTATTTTAATGAGTTTGGAACCCTATTTTAGAAACACCCTGTATGCACCATTTCTTGGTTAAGGTCAGAGTATTCCAGGGTTGACTTTATATTTTTTTTGTTCGCCCACATAGTGCAGTGGTAAACGTGATATTATTATAAATCTCCAATTTATATTAAATTTTGAGGGAGCTGAAAATTAATGTGATATTTTTTTTGCGATCGAAAAAATTACAAAAAACTAATTTCAAATTCATGTTCAGCACGCTGGTAAAGGGAGCTGGCAAAATTTGATTAGAAAAATCAATTTTATGGTAAAATAAATAATTACCAAATTTTGATACTTGCTTCGATTTTTTGAACCTAATATTTTAATTTTTATTGATTTCCAAAGGATATCGACATAAAGTACAGATAGGTGAAAGCTTTTAAAAAAACAGGATTGGGTACCACCAAAATTTTCATATATATTCACGTATAATAACTTTGAAGAATTTTTTTTAATTTTTAACATATATGTAGTCCGCAAATTAGCAAAAAATGCAGTTCCCACATTAGATCTACCAGAAATAATAAATATACTTTATATGTATATACATAATGTGTTCAAATTTGATCTAGAACACTCCTGTAACATTTGCCTGGACTGTGCGATTTGAATGATTTTTTTTGCATACTTGGTGCACATTTTAATGGTAATTGGTAAATGGTAAATACCACATAATTTTATAAAAATTATCTTCACTATCACTTTCATGAACATGAACAGTCCCAATCTTCAGATTCTTTTCAGCCAACCTACCACGTTGCAGTAATCATATATATAATATCACGGATAATGAAAAGATTATATAAACATTTTAGTGATGATACCCCAAGAAAGAAGAAACTAAAATGTGAAGTTAGGCGGCTGACCTTCATTTCCAATAAACAAAAAATAATAATAATAAATAACCCGCAGAAAATAAACGTCGTTTAAAAAAGAAAAATGACAATTTAAGAAACAGAAAAAATAATAATTTTTTTTAGTAACTATAAAAACACCAACCTACACCCAAGCTACAGAAAAATAAAATTATGTATCATGTATTAAAAAACTTTTTGAATGTGAACATTTTTGAAAATTTGCATAAATATCAATTTAATAATTTCCCTAACAATTGTAATCCTTTAACAGAACTTGTAAGGGCTGTATGTGAAAAGTATATTGATGTGAGAAAAATCATGAAGTCAAAATATTTATTTCAGTAAAATCTACGAAAAGACAAATATTAAATAAACATTTAACAATTAACATTAGTTAAAGGCAATAAATATATTTAAATTATTTTGTAGGTTTATTTAATATTAGCAAGACATTAAAATATATTATTTTCTGCATTCCAAACTTGAAAAATGAATATTTGTCATAAGTGTAAAAATATTGCTTAATGCGGACCTGATCAAGGGATGCGCTATCATTACCTCACACACTCCACAATTTGCCATCACTGGTACCCGTGACCCGTGCATTGGAATTAGATACACAGTCTAGGTGGCCTATGCCTAATAATTAACAAAATTGTTCCTACTTGGTTTATGAATATTAAAAATATGAAAAAATATAAAAACAAATTTTCATAAGGTAGCCAGCCAACTTATCTATTTACAACGCCGCCAACTTTTCGTTTGCCTGCAAAACAATTTGTATCTTTCCGAAAATACCATTTTAAATTCCTTGTGAATTCCTTCCTGAACTTCTAAATTACGAAATTGTTCGTCTGTACAAAATATTAAGATCGTTTTTCAACCTATCTACATATCTCAAAAACATTTGGATACATTTGTAATAAACATTCAAATGATTTTTCGAGAAATTTCCCAAAACCAATAGGGAATAATTAAAGGGAAATATATTTCGAATACATTCCTAATTTGTGGCAACTTTTGCCCCATTTACTTGGTAGTCCAGTAATATTTTTCGCATAATTAAAAATATTTTTAAATTTTTCCTCGTTTCTTAATTCAGAATTTCTTCGACTAGTAATTATAATTTGTTTAGAGCAGTAGTTTACGTCATTACGTTTTGGAAAAGGTGTTTCAAGAGATAAAACAATAGTATGAGATATATTCATTATTAGCTACCTATGTAGGTATTTGATAATATAATAAGTATCTATTAAATTATGTTAAATTTAATCTTACTTTGTTTTGTTGTAAGGAAGTTGCGACGTATACATTAGCCACGAACGCACGAACTGAAGCTACAAGCAGCTTTGAGCCGGCCTCAGTTCTCTCGTAAATTACGTTATTTTAACCGCCTCCCGTGGAGGGGGAACTATAGCATATTATAGGCATAGGACTAAATAAATAAGACTCGTGAGAAGGATAGGAAAAGCGGAATCATGAAAGTACGAACGCCACCTCACAGTTGTCCTGTGAACACTGCCATCGTTAGCACTATTTATGTAACGAAAACTGTAATAATAACTTGAACAGAAAAGTAATGTTGGTATTAGAACCTATGAGTTCGCTGGAAAAATTAAAAATTTTATGATATTACTTGTATTCTTTTCGCGCGGAAGCTGTACATACTGATTGCAATCGGTAACTAGCCAATCATAATACAGCATTTTTTAAATTCTTAATCATGATTGGTTCTTTATTGATTTCACTCACTTTGTTTAACACGAAAGAATACGTTTATTGAAGATTACGTCACAAAGGGGATGTGTTCTGTGGATTAGGTTTGAGGTTACAATTTATTTCTTCTCTATGTTGTATTATGACTAATTAACTCGTAAGTTACCGCGCTAGTGCTTTTGATAATAATTGTTTTCTATTTTAGACTAAAATTTAATATAATGCAAGAAGATAATTATAATTGTTGCTTTTGCTTGTTTTACTTTTTAATAGAAAATGTCTGGAATGAACTCACATCACTGTTGTACACCAAACTGCAAGAATACATATTATTTATATACCACAGATACTTCTTACATAAATAAAAGCTTTTACAGAGTCACTGCAGACAGAGAAATGATTTGGATAGAATCAGTTCGCAATTTATGTAAACCAGATTTTAACTTTATGAACAAAAAATGTTTTTTTTTGCGAAGACCACTTTGAATTAAAATGTTTTAGAAATAGTAGGAAAAATAGCCTCAACAAAAATGCAGTCCCAACAATATTTTGTGAATCAAATAGTATATCATCATACTTAGATTCTCTTAATAGTAACATTTACTCAAGTAAATGTTAACTACCTAGAGTCAGTTAAACAGTTTGTTAGTGAAACATTAGAAAATGCCGAAATTAATAAATGCCAAACATCAATGAGATGATTTTGCAGAACCCCCATTTAAAAAACCAAAAAAACAACTGCTTATGCATTTTTTAGTCATTCCTTAAAAAGTGAAACCAATAATAGCCTCTTAATGGATATACCTACTAACAAAGTCAATCTTTTATACCATTATTGTGTGTAACTTACATGAAATGAAATTCATAAATCACTGACTACATAATTTTGTAAAAAAAATCTGGTTGATTTTTACATTAGAACTGATGTTTTTTTTACAAAACTTTGTAGTCAATGATTATGAATTTTATTCCATTTATAAGTTGCACTCTGAATATTATGGTATATTTAAATTTGCCGCCAAGTGCAGCGTAATAAAGCATATTAGGCAGCGACATCTATTGCACAATTTTTGAATTAAATTCTCAAACCAAAGACGGCTAGCATGGTCATTGCAGTTTCTGTTTTGTGTTGCAGCTGCTATTTGTTCACAGGACGGGTATAAGATGGCGCCAGTTGCGTCTGGAGCAAATGATGCTTCCTATGAAAGACAAGGAAATAAACCCTCTTATTTAGTTACTCATATGATTATAGGCAAGTGTAACGCGCCTACAAGCAAATACATTCTGGCTTCACTGTGGTGGGGACTAGTGGGGAGTAACAGTATCCAATGCCGCTTCGACGGAAACGGCGGCGAGGGGCGAGATATTTAGTATTTAAATATTTGTTTTATACGGTTATTTTGATTTTTGATAAATGTAATAGGTAATTGGAAATTAGTTTAGCTAACTGTTTATTTATGTTAATAGAATAGTATGTATTAAAATATATGGTGTGACAGCCAAATTTTACTGTGAGGCCCGGCCTCAGTTGCTTCANATAGTATGAGATATATTCATTATTAGCTACCTATGTAGGTATTTGATAATATAATAAGTATCTATTAAATTATGTTAAATTTAATCTTACTTTGTTTTGTTGTAAGGAAGTTGCGACGTATACATTAGCCGCGAACGCACGAACTGAAGCTACAAGCATCTTTGAGCCGGCCTCAGTTCTCTCGTAAATTACGTTATTTTAACCGCCTCGCGTGGAGGGGGAACTATAGCATATTATAGGCATATGACTAAATAAATAAGACTCGTGAGAAGGATAGGAAAAGCGGAATCATGAAAGTACGAGCGCCACCTCACAGTCGTCCTGTGAACACTGCCATCGTTAGCACTATTTATGTAACGAAAACTGTAATAATAACTTGAACAGAGGTATTAGAACCTATGAGTTCGCTGGAAAAATTAAAAATTTAATGATATTACTTGTATTCTTTTCGTGCGGAAGCTGTACATACTGATTGCAATCGGTAACTAGCCAATCATAATACAGCATTTTTAAAATTCTTAATAATGATTGGTTCTTTACTGATTTCACTCACTTTGTTCAATACGAAAGAATACGTGTATTGAAGATTAGGTCACAAAGGGGATGTGTTCTGTGGATTAGGTTTGAGGTTACAATTTATTTTTTCTCTATGATGTATTATGACTAATTAACTCGTAAGTTACCGCGTTAGTACTTTTGATAATAATTGTTTTCTATTTTAGACTAAAATTTAATATAACGCAAGAAGATAATTATAATTGTTGCTTTTGCTTGTTTTACTTTTTAATAGAAAATGTCTGGAATGAACTCACATCACTGTTGTCCACCAAACTGCAAGAATACATATTATTTATATACCACAGATACTTCTTACATAAATAAAAGCTTTTACAGTCACTGCAGACAGGGACATGATTTGGATAGAATCAGTTCGCAAATTATGTAAACCAGATTTTAACTTCATCAACAAAAAATTTTTTGCGAAGACCATTTTGAATTAAAGTGTTTTAGAAATAGTAGGAAGAATAGCCTCAACAAAAATGCAGTCCCAACAATATTTTGTGAATCAAATAGTATATCATAGTATGTCACACTTATATTCTCTTAATAGTAACATTTACTCAAGTAAATGTTAACTACTCTAGAGTCAGTTAAACAGTTTGTTAGTGAAACATTAGAAAATGCCGAAATTAATAAATGCCAAACATCAATGTTAGATGATTTTTCAGAACCACCATTTAAAAAACCAAAAAAACAACTGCTTATGCATTTTTTAGTCATTCCTTAAAAAGTGAAACCAATAATAGCCTCTTAATGGATATTCCTACTAAAAAAGTCAATCTTTTATACCATTATAGTGTGTAACTTACATGAAATGAAATTCATAAATCATTGACTACATAATTTTGTAAAAAAAAATCTGGTTGATTTTTACATTAGAACTGATGTTTTTTTACAAAACTTTGTAGTCGATGATTATGAATTTTATTCCATTTATAAGTTGCACTCTGAATATTATGGTATATTTAAATTTGCCGCCAAGTGCAGCGTAATAAAACATATTAGGCAGCGACATCTATTGCACAATTTTTGAATTAAATTCTCAAACCAAAGACGGCTAGTACGGTCATTGCAGTTTCTGTTTTGTGTTGCAGCTGCTATTTGTTCACAGGACGGGTGTAAGATGGCGCCAGTTGCGTCTGGAGCAAGTGATGCTTCCTATGAAAGACAAGGAAATAAACCCTCTTATTTAGTTACTCATATGATTATAGGCAAGTGTGACGCGCCTACAAGCAAATACATTCTGGCTTCACTGTGGTGGAGACTAGTGGGGAGTAACAGTATCCAATGCCGCTTCGACGGAAACGGCGGCGAGGGGCGAGATATTTAGTATTTAAATATTTGTTTTATACGGTTGTTTTGATTTTTGATAAATGTAATAGGTAATTGGAAATTAGTTTACCTAACTGTTTATTTATGTTAGTAGTATGTATTAAAATATATGGTGTGACAGCCAAATTTTACTGTGAGGCCCGGCCTCAGTTGCTTCATACGACTAGCTACCACTGGCGCCCTCTAAATTTGAAAACAGTTGGAGCTAACCCCAGAACGTTATAGAAAAATATATATTTTTTTAATTCGTGAAAAATTGTCAACAATTTCTTTCTATAAAAGTTGTTGTCATAAAGTAAAAATTGAAATAGTTATTTGAAAAAAACATACCCAAAAAAGGTTGATCCTTAAAATTAATAAAAACGTCAAAATTTTTTGATAGCATGGTAATACAACTCTTTACGAAGAAAATAAACTGAAAATCGTTACTGTAGGGCCATCTGTGAGAAGATCTAGCCAATTTTCAAAAGCGCTTTTTTTTTAAATCGATATACATACAGGGTGGTCCCGAGGTAATCGGCCAAAATTCATGAGTAGATTCCCCAAGCAAAAATATTGCGATTTAGTTGAACTTACCTTAGTCTAAAATTTGATAGTTAAAGAGATACAGGGTGTTCAATGTAAAATATTACTTTAGTTTCTTTTTCATTTAATCCTTAACAAATGCAAATATCCTCAAAAAATGTTTGGGTTTGGAGTTCTTTGGGTAGGGGAATTGAAATCTGTTAACATTTTGGTTAAAGTTCATAGAGGGCGCTAGCTGCAGTAGATTGAAT
The DNA here is from genome assembly GCF_000390285.2 of Anoplophora glabripennis. Taxonomy (NCBI): domain Eukaryota; kingdom Metazoa; phylum Arthropoda; class Insecta; order Coleoptera; family Cerambycidae; genus Anoplophora; species Anoplophora glabripennis. Next base: position 363,085 of record NW_019416551.1, on the reverse strand, counting down.
GTGTTAAAAACGACATAACTTCTTTGTACTTTAAGGTAGCTCATCTTTGGTATCAAATTCTTATTTTCCAACTTTTTTTACACAAAAAAGGCATATTTTTGAAAGTAGCTATCTCGCAACGTTTTAGAGATATTTGGCTTTGAAACTTCCAATGCTGTTGCATTAAATTACAATTAAGTACCTACAGGTATTATTAATTTAGCGGTAAAGTTTCTTAAGTAGGATTTGGACGAAAATCAAATAATTGACGTCTTCCACTTGTCTTATTGCTGTCATTTGTATGCTAATTTCTATTAAGTATTATTCGTATCTAATTAAAATTACATCTTAGCTTACAAATTAAATTGTATACTCGTATACATAAATGTGAGATAGAATGCCGAGGTTTTCGTTTTTGGAGTTACATGAAATCAGTTGTTTATGGAGAAACTATAAACACTTGAGAAGAACTTTAGTAGCAGGTTTTAAATGCTGCAAAGTCATTTCGCATTAAGGATTTATACTTTAAAATAAGACAATCTTTTAATAAACGTGTTGATAAATGTATTGAAGTTAGAGGTGGACATTTTGAGCAATTATTGTCAAAAAGGCATATTTTTTACTAATGTTTACTATTTTACTGTTCATTACAATTTTTAATTCTAAATAAACCCTTGTTTTTGACATTTCTAAATTATTTTAATTATTTCAACTATTAGCATTGGAAGTTGCAAAGCCAAATATCTCGGAAACGGTGCGAGACAGCTACTTTCATAAAGTTTACCATTTTTGTGTAAAAAAAAGTTGAAAAATAAGAATTTGATATCAAAGAAGAGATACCTTAAAGTACAAAAAAGTTATGTCGTTTTCAACACATTCAATCTAAGGCAGCTGGCGCCCTCTATGAAGTATAACCAAAATGTGAACAAATTTCGATTCCTCTACCCAAAGAACCCCAAACTCCAAAATTTTATGTAGATATTTGTATTTATTAAGAAATAAATAGAATAATATTTAACATTTAACACCCTGTATCTCTTTAACTATCAACTTTTGGACTAAGGTAAGTTCGGCTAAATCGCAATATTTTTACTTCGGGAATTTACTCATGAACTTTGGCCCATTACCTCGAGATCACCTTGTATATCGAAAAATAATTAATGTTTTAATTTCTCAAAAATTTACTTTTTTGACTTGCCGCGGGCTATGCTTACAGTAAATAGCAAGTACCTATGGGGACGTAAATGTAAACAAGTTATAGAAGAAGATAGAAGAAAATATTTTTAACGTTTTTTTCTATAGTATTTCTCGAAAAGTAACAAAGCAATCGATATTTACGAAAAAGTCAGTCCATAAGTCCTTTTAAAACAATTTTCTCATTTAAAATTTTTCGATTAGAGCTATTATATTTATTTAGTTATTTTAGAAAAACCGTGTTTTGCAGCTTTGCGAATTTTTTTGGCCATGTTCGCCATTTTGGATCGAATTTAAAGAAGAAAAGACTCAATTTAAAATTTAATGTCCTATAAAGTCATATTGTTTTTCCAGGTAATAATTTCTGCAAATTTAATAAGTCGTCACATAATGCTTGGATTAATACTGATTAGTCAGTGATTAGTAGGCCGCACTCTACCAGTTAGCCATATTGAAGACACTGAGTACCAGTGACTATTTAAGATACCTACTAACTTTCTATTATATATCTCACCCATACTCAAACGATGAAGGTAGACAGATATATCAATAAAGCTAGAATATTCGTTTCTAGAGGTATACTGATGAGAACTAATAAGTCCGAAATTTAGCTGTTTACCAGATACTGCGGGTGTAATTCAATGATGGACGAGGCTTTTTAAAAGTAATTCTGATGTTAAAAGTATACATTTGTTTACGATTAGTTCCTTTTTAGTCCAGGCTGTATAGTCGTTTCACTAAAAATTGCAATTTTCAATATAACGAGCGTTCAAATAAAAACGTGGTCAAGTTGGTTCTGAAAATTTGGACGTAGGGCGTAGCATATAGCAAATGAACATAAATGTCATCTGTCAAAGCGCTACATCGCCGCTATCAATTTGAATATTTTCGTTTTGTTTTCTCAAGAACAAAAAGTGTTTATCATAGAGTCCTACTTTAGAAATGGACGCAAGATTGATGGAATATGGAAGTATTCTATTGAGGAATGTTTCATAGAATTTCAAAATCAATTTCCCGGCGTTGTTGAGTACAAAATTTTTCAAAGTGCAGTTCAGCGTTGTGTTAATGTTTTTCGTGAAACGGGCAGTGTAACAAGAAAAGAAGGAAGCGGCCGACCTAAAAAGCGGACTGAAGAATTAAAAGAAAATGTCCAACAAATAATGGAAAATGCGCCAAGAACTTCTGTACGTGTTTTATCACAAATGGTGGGACTATCAGTCGGCACCTGCCACACAGTGTTAAAAAAAGATTTGCGTTTGTTCTCCTATCGTTTAACTTGTCAGCAAGAACTTCATGAAGTTGATTTTCCGCGACGGGCTGTACTTTGTGAATGGTTTTTAAACAAATACGGTGAACTTCATAATATCACTTTTTTTTCTGATGAAGCCTGGTTTCATTTAAGTGGTTACGTAAACTCACAGAATATGAGAATGTGGTCTTCTGAAAAACCAGATAACTTTTTTGTCGAGGGCCCTCTACACACTCAAAAAATTGGAGTTTGGTGTGCTCTCAATCGAAGGAGAATTTATGGACCTATTTTTTTTAATGGTACTCTTACTGCGCAAAGGTATAGAGAAGAAATTATCGCTCCTTTTGTTAACCAACTGGAAGAAAACGAAATTACAAACTTTTACTTTCAACAAGATGGCGCAAGGGCACATACGGCAGGCGAGACGATGAATATGTTGAGGGAAGTTTTCCAAAATCGACTAATAAGTCTCAATGCTGAACATGAATTTCCACCGAGGTCATGTGATATTACGCCGTGTTATTTCTTTTTGTGGCCTTACCTTAAAAACACTATTTTTGAACTGCCTATTCCTGATTTAAACCATCTGCAGGCTCGACTTATAGACAAGATTCGTGAAATTAACAATACCCCGAGCATCTTAGAAAATGTCTTTAATTCTTTGAGGAACAGGTGTGAAAAGTGCTTGGAACAAGGAGGGGGACACTCAGCAGCTGCTTTAATTTATTGTTATAACAAGGAGGGGGACATTTTCCGCAGCTCCTTTAATTGTTTGTTATTGTTATCACGATTATTCTTTAAAATAAAGTTATATAGTCATTAACGTTATTGAAACTGACAGCTGCTGTACAGCTCGTTGAAAAATGAGGTTAAGTTGGTCGCTATAAGCTACTCCCTACGTCCAATGTGTCAGAGCCAACTTCGACCACGTTTTTATTTGAACGCTCGTTAGTTTATTGACGTTGAAAATGGTTATAATCGCGTTTTTTCGAACAAAAAATCGTTAATATCTCGAAAACGGTAGATTTTAGAGATAAATTGCATAGGAACTTTTATGTTCAGGATACCCCACAAAGCCCTATTTCGAACGAAAATTTCGAATTAGTTTAAAAAATTGTTTAAACAATTTTTGGCCATTAGTAGTCTGGCAACATCCGGATATGTTTCAAGGGTCATTTTTTTGGTAAGATTATGAAAAAAAATCGAATGAGAATCATGTTCCTAGCGGGTGCGATGATACAGCCTGGACTATTTAGAGTAATTAAAGTACTTATTTACATTTATAAAGTTTTATTAACTAATATGGAACTGTATTTTTATTCTACATACTCCTCGATTGCATTTCCATATCGAAACATTGGATCATTGTCTTACAAAGCTATATATCAGAATTCTTCTGCGTATTCAATTAACATTTAATATATGTATTTTTGTTTGCCATTACTCTTCATCTTTTTTTTGGAAAAGAATGCCAGAAATGAATTTCCGATAGCGTGGTAAAGCGATTACAATAATCGGTAGACAATGAATCCATCATCAGCGCAGGGAATATTATCAGTTTTAAAAGCGCCTCCGCAGACGATGACATGATAAATTTATTATTCCCATCCACTGTGCATTATTGCCATTAAACATGGTGGATTGCGGTCCATTACAGCATAATTAAAACGTTCTATTGGGCAGGATTCTTCCTCCGATATTCTTTTCATATTGAAATCGCGAAGCCATTACGACGAACCAGCTAGCCGCTGCAATATTAATATACTGCGAATTTTGTTTTTAGGGGCCCCCGTAAACGATTTATCATCTCCGGAGATGACTTAAAGGTTGGAGATTTATTATTTATTATCCTTGAGGTTATTTGTGTACATTTAAAAGGGTTTTGTCAGGTTTTAGGAAACTCTGACCAGCATTGTTTTGGTATCCGATATAAAACATGAAAACCATATTTCTTGTCCGGCTTTACAACGTTAGGAACGGGAGAATGGGGTTTTATGAAAAATGGGACTGGAAATGTAGAAATCATTCTGTAATAATTTGGTACACTACTGAGCCTAGTCATGAAAGACCAGTTTTACTATGTAAAAATACTTGCTTGTATTTATCTAAAAAATAGTTATCCTTTAATAATAACACGTAATAATAATGAACACTTTTTTTAAATTATAAGTTCCACTATATAATTATAAGTCGTACTATATTTCAGTCTTCCTTAAAATCATAATGTCCTACATTGTATGGCTATTGATATACAGGGTGTTCCATAACAACGTGTATAACGGAAGACCACAGATTCGTGGACTCAAAATAGGCAGATCTAGGCCAATTCACCTATAATAGAAATCGCTTAGTTTGTCCGCTAAATGGCCTCGAAGTTGGTAAAAATTTTCGATTTTGATTATTTTCGGGGCGTGGACTTTTGCTTTCTATCTACATACTTTGGTGGTATACAGAGTGCTTTTTAAAACCTACAACTCCTACAAAATTGATGTATGGTGATAATATCCGTTCATAACTTTTTCCTTTTTTGGGCAATAATGACAACTATTTTTTATCTGATATGTGATATCATTTGGAAGTTTTTGGGTCTCTTGTAGAATTTTAATTAAATGAGCAGTTTGGGTACAAAAAATATTTTTTAAATTTATACATTATCTTGCCACCCATATTACAATACTTTACAAAGTGCTAGTAGGCTCTGATTTTGTAGGTTGACTGTAATTTCAGTTTGATCTTTAAATCATTGTACCTGCCAATTCTGTTTTATTATATGTAAGCGGAATAATAAATATTCACAAAGATCGTGTGTATGCTCAAGAAAATCCACATGCTGTCAAAGTGAAACATTATCAGAATGAATTTCGCATCAATGTTTGGTTTGGGATCATTGATAAATATTTTTTAAATGTCTCTTAAATAAGTAAAACATGTAAAATTATGATATCAACAATTTTTTCCCATAAAATACGTTTCAAATTCGCAGTTACTTTAATTTTTTTTAGTAATTTTCGGTTGATTCGTAAACTACATATTTATTTCTCAGTAGTATGCACATACAAATAATCTGTTTATTTCAATTTATAATACAATAGGCTGCTTTCATTTGCTTGTGTTTAAGAGCAGTGCGTACTCATTTGTAATATTTTAAAATGACATCAGTCCTGTGACTGGCTGTCGCGCATGTGCAGAAAGCATTGAATCAGAGACACATCGTCTTGATTGAAGCGCAGACTTAGAGAAAGAGAGAAAAAAATAAGTAGAAACCGTAAAAGGATGAAATGACTTTTTTTATATCACTGAATAATATTTTTATCTCTGTAAATAAAGTCAAATCTTCTTCAAATTAGTGTTTTACTTTTCACACCTTTAGCCTTAGTAGGCAACTTTGACCTGCCTTTGTTGTTCTCGGGCTAGGCTTCGTGGGGGCGGATCCGCTATTAGAACCCCTAGGCCCACACTGATGTTCATTTCGGTTCTTACTGGATTTGAATCCTGAACTCAAAAAATCATCGTACTTAAGTATTCTCCATGTTAATTAACCGATACATTTAAAGCATATATCTCATTTTTCCTCTTGTGAAAACTACATTTTTAATTGTTTAAATTGTCAATGAAAATTTAAGTGAACCGTTAAAATTTCGTTCAAAGTTAGATGTTTTGTTTGCAAAAGCGAATATGTCAGTAAACATAAAGCAACAAATTATATCATATGACGATCTTTGTAATCAGAAGAATGTGTTAATTTCAAAAATGCGAAAATTCAATATGTCGCCCATAAGAAAAACAAAAGTTGCATGTCGTTTTTTCGTCTTGGTAGGCGCCATCGTTAATACGACTATACAGGGTGTCCCAGAATAACGTGTACAACGGAATATCACAGATTCGTGGACTCAAGATAGGAAGATTTAGGCTAATTCACCTATATCCCAAATCGTTTCATTTGGCCGCTAGATGGCTTGAATATTTTTGGGATGTGACATTAACTTTCAATCTACACATTTTGCTGTTACACAGAGTGTTTTTTAAAACTTACAACTCCTAGAACATTGGTGTATGGTGATAATATCCGTTCATAGCTTTTTGCTCTTTCGGGCTAATAATCACAACTATTTTCTATGTAATAGGTGATACCATTTGGAAGTTTTTGGGCCTCTTGTGGAATTTTGATTAAATGAGCCGTTTGGGTACAAAAAATATTTTTTAAATGTATACATTATATTGCCACCCATATTGCAATACTTAACAAAGTGCAAGTAGGCTCTGATTTTGTAGGTTGACAGTAATTTCAGTTTGATCTTTAAATCATTGTACCTGCCAATTCTGTTTTACTATAAGCAGAATAATAAATATTCACAATGATCGTGTGTATCAAGAAAATGCTCAAGAAAATCCACACGCTGTCAAAGTGAAACATTATCAGAATGAATTTCGCATCAATGTTTGGTTTGGGATCATTGATAGCATTATTATTGGCCCTGTTATTCTATCCAATAGACTGATTGTTTACTGAAACTGAAAACAACAATGCATGCTTCCACATCTAAAATTGAAGAAGGGTTATGGAGGTATATCCAAAATGCGATAAATGTTTTAAAAAATAGCCCTTAAGAACTGCAAAAGGTGTCCTTTAACTTTCTTCACCGAATTAACCTTTGTTGTAGAAACAACGGTGGTAATTTTGAATAATTTTTATAATAAGTTGTACTAAATTTAATAACCTCAACTTTGTTACTTTTATCTCCAGCATTTTTTATTGTATTTGATTGTTTTTATGAATTATTTCAATAAAATTAGGCACTTTGTAAATAACTCTAATTCGTCGTATGTGTGTATTCATATCGAAAAATTAAGTAATTAAGTGGTATATCTTATCGTGGTAAACACACATTAAGAATTGGCAGGTACAGTGATTTAAAGATCAAACTAAAATTACAGGCAACTTACAAAATCAGGGCCTACTATCACTTTGTTAAGTATTGTAATATGGGTGTCAAGATAATGTATACATTTAAAAAATATTTCTTTGTACCCAAACCGCTCATTTATTCAAAATTCTATAAGAGTCCCAAAAACTTCCAAATGGTATCACATATCAAATAAAAAATAGTTGTCATTATTGACCAAAAGTGGAAAAAGTTATGAACGGATTTTATCACCATACATCAATTTTGTAGGAGTTTAAAAAACACTCTGTATAACACCAAAATGTGTAAATTGAAAGCAAAAGTCCACACCCCAAAAATAATCAGAATCGATTAATACGCCATTCGAATTATTTACAAAATTCCAAAAATTTTCACGAACTTTGAGGCCGCCTAGTGACCAAACGATGCGATTTCGGATATACGTGAATTAGCCTAAATCTGCCTATTTTAAGTCCCACGAATCGTGGTCTTCCGTTGTACACGTTATTCTGGGACACCTTGTGTAGTTAAATTTGAGTTTAAAAAGTCAACCTCTACCAGTGTTTGAAAAAAAAGAAAACAAAAAAGAAATCCATAGTTTTCAGATTTTTATGGATGTCAAACGAAAAATTTTGATAATTTTTTTCTTTGTAGTTTTTCTTCTTCATGAACTGAACTTCCTCTACTTTAGCCTAATTTGACTGAACTTTTTTCTCATATCGTCGATATGGTGATGGTGCGGCCCGAAATACGAACACTCCCTATATTTTACACAGAAATAAACTAAGTAGAAAATGTGTTATTAAATTTTCTTATCTTCTTACAGCACCCGATTTAATATACCCCTATATTAGTTTCCAGTGTTTTCCATCAATTAAAAATTACAATGTGTCCCCCTTTGTTCATTAAACAATTCACCATGCATAGTGGTTGTTTTGTCCCGAACAAAAGCCGTCGGCTAAGTACCATTAAAGATTAAACTCGATACAGTATTCATTATATTTGCTTATAATAAACACTGCGGTATCAAAATCGAAACCGTAATAAACAAATAACGCGTGAAGAGCAACATAATAAAGATTAAGCTTCCCCAGTAGGCTGATATCCTACTTGTGTTTGTAGAGTATGGGATATGGTTACGAAAGGGAACTAATTGTAATGCAGAAGTGCCCGTTTGGAAATATTTAATTACAGTTTTAAATTGAAAAATATGTATAATGAGCACAAATTCATATTTATGCCTGGTATATTTTAATTTTGATAACTCTAACAGAGTGTGATTAGTGGTTCAAATTTAAATAAAAAATACAGATGTAAAGTTGTTTATGTAACTGTTTTATTATCATAAAGTGTTGCGAAAAGTGCAAAAAAGTTTTGTTTAGGAGAAACGCGCTATAAATCGTAGAGATACTGAAGTATTAAAAAATTAGATCTAGACTAAAATCATTTTCACTGTTCCAAGTTTTAAAAATTTAAATTGCCAAAAGTAATCAAAATATCGAATTAACTTACTTAAAAACTGATGAAAACAGGCCATCTAGGATCTGTCAAAACATGTGCTTGATACCAAGTTGCGTAATTTATCAGATAATAATTTCCTGGAGAGTAATCGAAAATCGCGAAATTTTTTTAAAAAGGAAAATTATAGCATTCGATTTTTGATAACTTTGCATCTTGTCAACCTTATTTTTTTAAATTAAATAAGTCTGTTATTAATGATAACTACTGGATTTCTTATTCTTTTTCTAGCCAGTGATATGTACAGGTCTTAAAACTATTTATTGGAAATATAGTGATTTAAATTACAACAAAAGTTGTTTTTCCGAAATCAGATCTGATCTGCATTTTTTTGTCTTGTGCTATAACCCATTAATTTATTAAGATAATGTAATTAAACTTGGTTTCTAGGCATATAATTGATTACAATGCTGATAATTTTCTTAATGTTCCACTGTTCTCTAGACGTGATATTCTAGACTTTTTTCTTATAGACGCAATTGCGATTTTCATATGGTTAAATCATAAAACATACGAATCAATTTCTGACCACACCCGATTGAGTGAAATTTTCACTCTATTAGTATGAGTACAACTAATTGAAACTATTGCATAAGAAATGAGTGAGTTTTACTTAAATCCGAGTTACTTGCCAACTATCAATTGAGTGACTTTTGACTCTATTTTGAGTATATAATTTAGATTTTTTTTCTAATATGTTTTAAATTTAACTATTATTGAGTCATTTTTTACTAACTTGATTTTTAATTAACTAAATATTGAGTGCAAAAATAAATCACTCAAATATTGAGTGCAAAAATAAATCACTCAAATGATTAATTAGGATATACAATGTCGATATTAATTCATTTCGCGGGACCTCCTCCTGTCCTGGCTAGTGGTTGAGACCCGCCAGCTGAGAACCGCCGGCTAAGGCCTTTCTCCTGGCGGTCACGCTTTTGTGGAGCATTTAACGGTTCTCTATCAATTGTGGTAGAGATTACAGAAGCAACATGTAAGTGGTGCCATCTTCACGACGCCATTCAAATTACTCGAAATTAATATACATTTAAACGGACTATCATAAATAAAAATTTGAAAATATCGAAAATATATCTAGATAGGACAATAATTAATTATTATTAGGTCTACTGTTTAGACGTACTATGGTGGTAATCAGTGTTGGGCATTAATCAATTAAATTTTCAATCAATTAATTAATTGATTAAAAAAGTAATTGCGATTAATTAATTATTATTAATGGCACGTTGTAATTAATTTATTTGGATTATTTGGAATTGTGTCTTGCAACTAAATAAATTACAATTAACTTTTTCCATTGTTCTAAAAAACAATTAAAACTAACAATTACCCCGCTTCGATTTCTACTGTATGACGTCACACACTTCTTGTGGATATGAAAAAGGATGGGATCACTCAGTAATGAGGACATTTACTCTGATTTAGGTACAAATGCACCGAATACGAGTTTACGTGAAGAATTTATTTAAGGGGGGCCTATATTTGAGTGAAAGTACTCAGTTTTAGTTTAAATATAATCACAAATGAGTAAAATTATCAAAATGCCCAATGTTAAGTGAAAATGTACTTAGTAATTTCACTCAATTGATTCACTCCGAACTTTTATTGCTTTCACTCACACCGATTTTCTTACAGTGTATTTATGAAGTGTTCTATTATTTTGAATCCAATTGATAATTATTTTATTTTGTACTTTATGTTTGATTGAGTGGACTGTATCTTTTTTAATATTTGTATATTTTTTGGATGAATGATACATAGGTACACAACTTGACAAGATGTTATATCTATTTTTTTTTACTTATTTTTTTTATTCAAAGTGACACATTAGGGCCTACTTATTTCGGCTCAACATACCGGTTTGTCCATACTGTATTTCTATATGGTTAAATGAAGCGAATGGGTAGGAGTGAATACCTACATATTTTATGTCGTTTGAGGTGATTCTTTAAAAAATTTCTTATTTTGTAGAAAAAATCCTAGAACATTATATTTTGAAAGAAAACTTTGATTATTTAATTTTATCCTTATATGGGAGATAATATATTTATTACTATTTAGTAAAATTTTGGATAGAGTAATCCTTATATAATAATTTTTTCAGTTTTCTTTATTCAGAACCATTCCATAAATCGTCTTGATGTCCACAAGAATTTTCCAGGCAGGCTATTCAGTAAAGCAACGAATCAGCCTATTACATTTTATACGAATGCGAAATATTGAATCGCATAAGAAACTTCTTTAAAAACAACGAAAATTGGATCCAGGATATTTAAATAGGTGTCAGATTGAAAATAAAAATTGCAGTAAAATTAAGTAAAATAAGAAGTTTTCCCAAGGCGATTTTCAAAAACAAGGTCCTAAAGTGGTTAAATTCTAGATTCAAATTGTTTGTTGCACAAAGACAATGGATGAATTTAAATACTTTTTTAGATAAATACAACTTCTTTATAATTTATTTTGGCATTTCATTATCAATTTCCAAAATAATTCATTTATTCATTTAAACAAATGTATCTTAATGTTTGGTAGTAATAATAATAAAATAATATAGTAAATTTCAATATTGTTGTAAGTAAGTTAAATTCATAGATTCAAATGGTTTGTTGCACAAAGACGATGGATGAATTTAAATACTTTTTTAGATAAATACAACTTCTTTAGAATTTATTTCGGCATTTCATTATTTCCAATTTCCAAAATAATTCATTTATTCATTTAAACAAATGTATCTTAATGTTTGGTAGTAATAATAATAAAATAATATAGTAAATTTCAATATTGTTGTAAGTACCAAAGTAGTCGTTAAGAGAATTAACAACTACAGTCAAATTCTTAGAAGTGGTTCTTGAATCACTGGCAGAAAATAAAACCCGTCAAGTGTTCTAGAAATTGATTTTTTCTATTTCGTCTATCTACATACAGGGTGTTGCAAGTTGTTGTCTAAAGAATTCTAGAGCAGATTCTACATCCAAAAATACGAAAAAATTCCTATAAACGTAGGTGCGCAAATATTTCGTTTTCAAAATAGGTGTCAAAAAAAAATTAAAAATATGTGTTTTTATTAATAATTTCTATATTTTTCATTGGAAATTGTTTAAATTTGGGTCATTTATTTCTCCATAGTGACAGCGCATGTTATGCAGTGACAATCCAAATATGTTTTTTAGTAGGTAATGGTTTCATAGATAGGTTAGATTTTTTTAAATCTTCAATAGCTCGAAAGCCGCTGGCTAAATCACTGAAATGTGCAAGGAGTCCGTTTTGCTCTAAAATGAACGAGGTTCCTAAAAATAAAGTAAAAACCAGTAGAAAAACCAGTGGCGTAGATTTTCTGGTCAAAAATCAATAGGTACACTCCCATATCTACGCCCGTGAAGGGTCTGAAATGTAATCGGTTATACTAAATTATAACCTTATCATAGATCCCAAATTTAAACGATTTCCAATGAAAAATTTAGAACTTATCAATAAAAACATATTTTTAATTTTTTTTTACACCCTCGATTTCGAAGACGAAACATTTGAGGACCTACGTTTATAGGAATTTTTTCGTATTTTTGGATGTAGAATCTACTCTAGAATTCTATGAAATACCCTGTATAAATGTTCTTACTAAATACAAATAATCAAGAATATAATAAGTATTATGGCATTATGCAAAACAAACTTATTAATATTGAAAAAAGAAATCGAAATATTTAGTTAGTACTAATAATAATTTAGGTATTAATAATGAAAATATTAGCAGTAGTTAATAGTTAATAACATGGTATTTTTAGTAATTAGTCATCGCGATTTACTTCTATAATAAAATTTAGTTTAAGTGTACATTATCTATGAAAAATTAGAAATACAAAAAAAACTTTTTTAATTCGAAAAACAATCAGAAGCATATTGAAAGACAATTTGTTTGAGAATTTTTTCAAGAAAATAAAACGCCACTCTTTTTCAAAATGCGTTTTGTTGGATTAAAAATCAAAAACAAGCTCAAACAACTACAAACATATTACTTTTATGCTTATTTTTTTTTTTTATAAAACTACATCTTAAAAACAACAAAATGAGGAAATAAATATGATATCTTTAGTTTCTGACAGGTATATGAAAATTTTTTACCCAAAATATTCAAACGCTCATAACTTCTTGACGTGTTGAAATAAAAATTGGAAAAAATTCATGAAAGTTACTCTAAATAATATCAAAAAATCAGGAAAATTAAAAATGGTAGGGTCACGAGTGATTTGGTATGGAATGTCCCATGTGTAAAATCCACTCTAACCTTGCATTGAATAGAAAACACATTATATTTCTTTTGTTTTTTCGAAAATTGTACATATATTTGTAATTCGAAAAGTCTAGTAATATAGTTGTTAATATAGACTAAGCGGTATCTGTTTTGGTTTGGGTGAATCGTATATCCACGGAGATTTTTGGCTTTTTGGCTTTCAAATATCACTAGAAATGAAAAGTTTTCTATGCGCATAAAAAAAACGTGGGCTTAACTTTTGGCGGCACAATATGCTAAAAAAATTCGAAAAATGTCATATTTTTCTTCCTATTTAATTATGTATCTTTTCAAGAGTTGATTTTAGGCGAAAATGGAAGAGGAAAAAAATGTTTATATTAAATTTTTTACAAAACGTGACTAGTTACAAATCGAATGAATCATGATTATTACGGTAAAAATCGAAAAAATCGCAAAAATGGGGTTAAAAAACAATACATTTTAGGGAATTTTTTTGGGGTATTTAAATTGGGTATAGGACCTTTATATTTGGCTCAAAAAAACTTCATGTTATGTAGAATCATCACACCAAATTTCATCAAAATCGGTTCTATAGATTTTGCATAATAATTTTGCAATCCAGATTTTGAAAAAAAAAATTGCAAAATTGCACCGCAAAAACCAAGGCCTAGATACTTGAAAATTTAATCACATATAGAAGGGCTCTCAAGCTTTCAAACTTTTTTTGAAAAAATTCGAATCCGTCAATTAGGAGAGCTCTGGCGCTTGATTAAACATTGGTCGAATTTTTGTACTTATTAAGCAGAGAGCCCGACCGCTTCGGCCTGCTGAGATATTAAAAATTTTTAAGCGCATCAGGGTTTTGAACTCGCCGATTCAATTTCGAGTATCTAAGGGCCTTTTGAAAAAATGCAAATTTTTTTCAAAATCTGGATTGAAAAATTATTATGCAAAATCTATAGAACCGATTTTGATGAAATTTGATGTGATGATTCTACATAACATGAAGTTTTTTTGAGCCAAATATAAAGGTCCTATACCCAATTTAAATACCCCAAAAAAATTCCCTAAAAAGTATTGTTTTTTAACCACATTTTTGCGATTATTTCGATTTTTACTGTAATAATCATGATTCATTCGATTTGTAACTAGTCATGGTTTGTAAAAATTTTATTTACAAACATTTTTTTCCTCTTCCATTTTCGCCTAAAATCAACTCTTGAAAAGATACATAATTAAATAGGAAGAAAAATATGACATTTTTCGAATTTTTTAACATACTGTGTCGCCAAAAGTTAAGCCCACGTTTTTTTATACGCATAGAAAAATTTTCATTTCTAGTCATATTTGAAAGCCAAAAAGCGAAAAATCTCCGTGGATATACGATTCACCCAAATATGGTTTTTTGAAACAGATACCGTCTGGACTAATAGTGTTTCTATTGCCGGTGTTTTTACGACGCGTATTGCTGGTTTACATGATGCATTTTACACTGAAGCAAATTTTTGGTTCAGGTGCACTGACAACAATTTTTTCCATTATAAGCAACCTAGTTTAAGTTAAAGGAAAACTACCTTAATATCCTCTTTATCGCCTTCTAAAACTTTCTTGATGATTTAATGCGGTGCAATTAAATCGTCTTCCTCTATAAAATTTAAATGTATGTTATATTTATTGATTCCGTTGTTATTTATCAATAGCGTATTTGTCAAACAAAAAACCAGCTGATATTAGATACGTTACAATCTTAGGTCTAATAAATGAAATATTCTTAATTGCCGCTATTAAAATTTATTTGTCTTGGATTGATCAGTTTAATTACCGTGGATTATTTAGTTAATGGTTTTAATCTCATTGTTATTGATCTTAATCGTAGTAATAGTGGCAAAAGATAACAGTTTTATTGCGATTACTGATTTGAATTCGATTGTAATTGAAAAGTAATAATATTTGTACTCGTTCATTCAGGAGGATTAAAAATATCGAGAAAAATGTTATCTAAATTCTGGGTAGTGCACGTAAATTTATAAAAAATGCTTTCACGTCGGATTCAAGGTTCAGACACGCGTTCTTAATTTAAGTAACTTTCCATAATTCTTTTTTATGAATGAATATCTGTTAATATTTCGATGTAATATCAAACTTAGAAATTTTCAGCAATGTTAAAGTTAATTATTATTAAGTTAAATATTTATTATTAACTTATATAAATATGTTATAAATTGTAGTGATATACCTTAAATAATATAGGTCAGGTTAGGCTATTCTTAAAAAACACTTCAAAAAATTGGTTGTATTTAGAAGGGCAAGGTGCCCTTTTATGACATCAGATTTATGTTGAGTGCCCAAAAGTACATAGGAAAATACACCTTACACTTCTTTTTTCAATTTAATTGTGATTTTGCCCTAAAATTGGCTGTCTGCCAAGTTTGGACATCAGATTCGTGTTCAGCACCCAAAAATACATAGGAAATCTGAGATAACAGCATATTTAATACATATAGAAGAGACTTGTCCCTGCGATTACCAAAAATCCAAACGATGAAACTTTTTCTACTCTTCAAATTTGGTTTCAGCACATCAAAATCTATAAGAAATTATAGGTCTGATCTAAAAACCAAAAAAAAAAAAATTTTTCGGTCTGTATTTTAGTGTCGAAAGATGACACTATTAGTACGATGTAGCTATTAATTTGTCACAATTGAAACTAAAAATAAGAAAAGCAAATACTGGCCTAGCTAATGACTTTTCACGATAAGCAAAACTTTTTATGAAGAATGACTCGACACCATTAATTGTAAGTACTTTATAGACAAGAAAGCCACTCTTAAAAAGACTGTTGTCGCATTTTGTTTATCTTTTTCCATTATACTTTAGTAATACGAGTTCAACCAGCAATTTCATCTTCTAATTAGGCTTAGATTAGCAATAAATGTATGATATTTTACATAACAGTACTTGTAATACTTGCTAGCTTTTGTACAACATACAGTGATCCAACCTACATGTTTGTAACCGACAATCCAAAGATTCTATTGTTACCACCAGCTAAACATTGTATTAAAATTGGAGGGGCAGTTTCGTATCTACAGGCCCTCTCCGTTGCGAATATTTTACGTAAGTTAGAGATATCTGCACCAGTGGTGTGTCTTTTTCTTTCTTATTATAATCTGTACCTTTAGTATTGTAACAAATATGCGCCTAATAAAATCTTTACTTATAAAAATATTATTATTATAAATAATAATTTATAAAAACAAACATTTATTTATTTACGAGTATTTAT
The DNA here is from genome assembly GCF_000390285.2 of Anoplophora glabripennis. Taxonomy (NCBI): domain Eukaryota; kingdom Metazoa; phylum Arthropoda; class Insecta; order Coleoptera; family Cerambycidae; genus Anoplophora; species Anoplophora glabripennis. Next base: position 346,685 of record NW_019416551.1, on the reverse strand, counting down.
TTATTAATACAGAATGACCAATCAAATTATATGTTCCAATTATTGATCACACAGGACAAAAAAAACCTAGCAAAAAATATTGAACCCATTGTCAGTAAGCAATGTAATAATTTTAAGGTAATCACAAGTATCCAGTTCAATTGTTGAGCAATGTAGATACTATCGATTTGATTTCTGAGTTTTTTTTTTGTAAATCGAGCAAAACATTCAATTGTGTGTTTATTTTGTTTTTTCCAATTCTGGTAATTTTGACATGGAAACTGTATGTCAATTTGATTTAAAATAAGTAATTGTCAAGAGCAGTTGTAAAGTTTAAAGAATGGCGCGTTTAACTGACAAGCAACGAATATAACTTTTGGTGATGGTAGGATATGACGACAGGACTAGAATACAAGCTGAAGTTTACGAATTGTTTAATGATAAGTACCCGGAGAGCCTGTTACACGATCGCTAGTTAGTAACATAAAAGAAAAGTTTAGAGACTTAGGCCACGTAAGAGACAATTACAAAATCTACCGTCTTACAGCTTCAGAAAACACACAATAGACTCTTTTAGTATTACGTCACATATTTAGGCAACCCGCAACAAATTGTCATTGTTGAAATTGTAGAGATTGAGAATGAACAACTTCAAATTAATTTATTTTTACAAGAATTTGAAAGTATTTAAGAACAACCAACATCTGTTTCGTAAAATAGATACACTAATGTGCTTAAAACTTACAAAAAACGATATACATAAAAGAATGTTCCTTTTAAATAAAGTAAAAATTTAACATTAGCCGTGTTATTCGTAATGCTCATGCTCGAAAAGAATAGCCTCATACGCAGGTGAGCTCTTGTTGATATGTTATCGTTGTCATCATTAGCGTATTTTCTCTTGTTTTGTTTAATCTTGGCATTCTTTAGTTCTACCAAGCATTGTTATTGTTTTTCTTGGTGTTGTACTGTGTTTATTGAGTGTTTTTTCTTCAAGTGGTTTATTATAGACGTACTCTTAACCATAACCAAACTTTCCTTGAATGATATCCTGTTACGAGGCTACTTCGCTTACATGAAATTATCTTGCTCATGCTCAGTAAGATTGATATAATTTTAATTTATTAATTACTATAAAAGTCAATATTGTTCTGTAAATTTAAATATATAAATTCTATAATTCTATTAGTTTGTCACTTGGGATTTGTAACTATTTCTAATATTGCCAGAATATTACAATTTTTAAGGTCATGACAAAGAAGCCATTTTTTTGGCACTTATGTCCAAAGTACATAAAGTCGAAAATCAATCTAGTAAAAATATTGAGATAATGCGCACTATGGGGTTACCTATTATTTGGCGTAGTTGACGTCACTACTAAAAAGGTCTGTTGAATGTTTTGCTCGATTTCCAAGAAAATCCTCACAAGTCAACACGACAAGGAGTTGCAGAACAGTCAATAAGTAAATTTTCTGTTCTAAAATATTTACAGAAGAACGAATGGCACCCATACGAAGTATATTTAGTTCAGGAACTTATTGAAGATGATCACGACCGCAGATTAGAATTTTCGAAATAATGATGGATAGATGCAATGCCAACCAGCAATTTTTAAGTAGTAAGATAGTTTTTTCCGATGAGGCAACATTTTGTTTGAATGGTTCGGTAAATAGGCAAAATTTTCGTTATTGGGCACCAGAAAACCCACACTGGAGTATGGAAAGTCTTACACAATTCCCTCAGAAAGTAAACGTATGGGCCGCAATTGCGAGTACCTCAATTATGGGTTCCTGTTTTATTGAAAGCACACTTAACTCTAAAAATATTTAGACTTACTACAAAATTATATAATACCTTTTTTAACTACACTTTATCGAATGGTGAGAACCCAAATATACGACATGGTTCCAACAGGATGGAACGCCTCCACACTATTCGCGAAAAGTACCTTCACAATATTTTCCCAAATAGATGGATCGGACGGACAGGTTTTATCGAATGGCCAGATAGGTCTCCATTCAAGAAAAGTTTGGTTCTATTTAAGAGTACGTCTATAATAAACCAGTTGAAGAACAAAAAACACTCGATAAATAGACTGACACAACAGAGCACCAAGAAAAACAATGAAAAATACTTGGTAGAACTAGAAAATGCCAAGATTAAACAAAAGAAGAGAATATACGCTAATGAAGACAGCGATGATATATCAACAAGATAGGTCAGGAAAAAGAGCTGGTAAATGACCATTTCGCGACTTTTTGTTTCGACAAGCTGAATTTATCACTATAAATGCTAAATATTATGTACAATAACATATCAGTTTCCACAGTCATAAAAGTGGGGGGGGGGAGATTGTTTACAGGGTGGTTAATTGTATAATTTTTACGCAAATTCACGTTTTTCGCTCATTTCCGTTCATTTCCACGAGAAAACAGTAAAGTAAAGACCTACAAAACTAGCCCTCGAGCGTCAAAAAATATTGATTAGATCAAAGTTATAAACAGAAGAAGTTTATTTATGACTTTTGAATTAAACATTTTTAAATTTAAAAAAAAATGATAGATTTCAATGTATTATTATGAAATCTACCATGAAAAAATCAGTGCGATTGTGGAAGATGCTCGGGATCGTCCAGACAAATAATTAGTTAATTTGTTTATAAGACCGTAACTTGTAAACTATTCAACTTACCGATTCCAGATTTCGTGTGAGTTATTAGATAGTGATAAATAATGAGAGGATGCGATGCCAAAACGTTCTGGTAATAATAACGCAGTTTATAACTGTTTAATTTAAAACTCATAAATAAATTTCTTCTTAATATAACTTTTGATTTAATCAATATTTTTTTACGTTCGAGGGCTAGGTTTGTAGGTCTTTTGGAGGTGAAAAAAAAAGTGTCTTACTGTTTTCTCGTGGAAATGAACGGAAAATATTATAAGCGAAAAACGTGAATTTACGTAAATATTATACAATTAACCAGCCTGTAAACCCCCATTTTATGACTGTGAAAACTAATATGTTATTGTACATAATATTTAGCATCTATAGTGATAAATTCAGCTAGCCGAAACAAAAAGTCGCGTCCAACTCTATATTTCCTGGCCTAAAGACCTCACTTGCATATGAGGCTATTCTTCCCGAGTATGCGCATTTTGTAAGTTTTAAGCACATTAGTGTATCCATTTTACGAAACGAGTGTTGACTGTTCTTAAATACTACTAAATCCTTGTAAAAATAAATTATTTGACATTGTTCATTTCTATGCTATCTATGTAAATCTATGTACAATTTAAACTATGACAATTTGTTGCGGGTTGCCTAAATATGTGACGTCACACTAAAAGAGTCTATCTGAAATAAATATTTTTGACAGTATTAGGATTGTTCGACCATTGGTGGAAAACATCCCTGGTGAATCGATATTCCACCCCATATGGTGATATCAGTTCCAGCGCAACGCACGCACACTCCGCCACTCATGCCTAATGAGCTAACCGTTTCCAAACAGTTTATCATTGTGCGAATGTAATTGCTCTGTTATATCATCATTAGCCGATGACACAGCGTAATGCGCGCCATTGGCTTTAAATTACCCGAATTTATTTCGGGTTGCTATTACGCCGCTAATTCATTGTCGCTTATTGCCGTTATTTTTCCGACTAAAAGGTTTGCCGGGTTAATAGGATTGTAATACCAATATTTTCCAAAAGGTTTTTTTGTGGATTTTGCCTGGTCTCATATATTTTGTTAATAGAATAGTGGATTCGGGCAATGAGATGTTTTAGTTAACGACTACACATATTCAAGCATAATTATATTTTGAAATGGTTGTTTGCAGAAATACACTTAATTTTCTGTTACATTATTATCTAAGCATTCTGATAGATGTATCTTTTCTCGGTGTACATGTAAATTAATATCAAAATTAAAAGAAAAATTAACGAGAGCATCCATCTACATTATAAATTAAAACCGTTAATATTTTTATGATAAAGGATATTTTAGTAAGAATGGAATATGTTAAAAAGATGTGTTTGAGCCAGACATGCCTCATTTTTCGTTTTCGAGGTGTTAAATTTGAAAAAAACATTTTGAATGTTGACAATAATTCTGTAAACTGGGAGGTTATTTCTTTATTTATCTATCTCCCGTTATGACCAGTATCATAGCGAAATTAACTTGCAAAAGAGTTTACACTTTAATTAATACGTGGGAACTTAAGAAATGTTGTACGTTCAGAGAATTAATTCCAGACACCGTACGTCGCTCATGTAGAATGTAATCCAGTGGTTGGTTGTATAGGGTGACACTTAAGTTGGAATAACAAGAAAACACCAAAACCATCCAGGAAGGGTTTTAATAACAATAAAAACAAACAAAACAACGGTAACACAACATACTCGAACAAACATTGTTGATTCATTTACACGCGACAGCGTACCGAGAATCATGGAATGCGAGTTCCATAGCAAAATTTGGAAAGACTTTATCCATTATTAAATTAACCCGAGACTCTAAAACTAAGTAGACTGCTCAATGTGAAACCCAAGGAGCAAACTGTCTTTTTCGGAGATCTTTCCTGAATTCGACACCGCGCTTCGACACGCTCATTTCTTGGGTTCCGAAGTTTCGTTTCTTATCTTACTGTTGGGATCCCTGAATATCGGGACGCGTTGGTATAACTATACCATGTTAATAGTTATCTAATTGACTGAATTTACAATTGTATGGATAATTTTGAAACTAAACTGAACTTACCAGTAACCCTACACCTTCCCCTCGTGACTCTGTATAGCAACACGGGACGGATTAGTCAATCTCATTTAATCTATTCTTATAGCTTGAAAAATCCGCCTAAAAACCAGCCTTTTGATCTATTACTATTTTCCTCACAACATTCTAACAACTTATTTAAATATCTTGGAATTCCTACGTTACGTCTTTTCGAATGCACTTCGCGCGTTATTAGAAATATCGATTTTTTCCGAATTCGATTTCACCATGGACTTACACCGTCGCTAACAGATGATCCCGACGGTCTGAGTGAACTTGTTCAAACTAAATTTCATGAGGCCCTTTCCGAAGGACGGCTTTGCAGATTTATTACTCCCGGTGACAAAAAGGCACTAGTCTCTCGACGACTTTATGACGACGCTAAACCTACTTGAAAACCCTTAACTTTTCTATAATTATTGTTGACTGAAATATTTTACTGTCCGAGTTGGTCCATCCGTTCCGAGAACTAACAAATAAACTACCACGCGTCCCGGCTTTTGTTACAACTCACCAATTAGATTGATTACACCGACACACAAAAAAGTGGTCTGTACCTTTGATTTGACCCAGTAGGTATTTTGACGTGCTGAATCCGAATCCGAAGTCTGTTTAGCTCAAACACCCCCAAAATGTTGAGTAATGTGCAAAAATATTGAAAAATGCCGAAAATCATAGTCACTTTCCTAGACATAGCCTACAAAATTCTATTTATATGTTTGTACACTTTGATATCGTGAGTTAAACGATTAATGGTTTATGCTACCCGCCACTGGCTCAAATCTAAGAGTTATAAGGATCAAGTATCTCTTTAACGACCTAAATAAAGGAGTTTCGGACTGGTAAATGGAATCTGCAGCTTATCCGGGAGAGACGGTGGCGGGAGTGTAGGCGGCGGCGGTCCGCCCGCTCCATTACAAGCCGGTGTTTCCGCTTCTCTAACCGATTTTAACATCTTTAGGATGTTCTTAGCTTTGTTTCCACTTATTGCCAACATTAGTGAGACGCTCCTTAAAGGACCGGTTTCATTACATACAGTCGCCCATATCATTGCACATAATGCGTTTTTGCAAGCAACTAAAGAAGTTTCTTTAAGTGAATTAAGTCAGTGCAATAATCAACAACATATATAATTCAATTTTACAACAAAAACTGAATATATTCGGTTTTAATGATAAATTACTAACTTTTCTTCGTTCCTATTTTTTTATAATGGAATGCAATATGTTACATTTAACATTTCCAAACCCTTCCAAGATCTATGAAGGTAGATCAGCAATTCTTCAGGATTTGATCCTAGGTCCCCTACTATCTCTTCTATTCAGTAATAACCTTGACAGCATGCTAAATTGTGAGAGGCTTTTTGTATGCTGTTGATTAGAATATATATCAGTCAGTCAGGTCCACAATTTTCAAAATACTCAATAAACTTGTAGCTTGGTCTATGAACAGCAAACTTAACCTAAAAGAGAATAACAATTAATTACACAGCCCCACAAACCATGGTCTGGTCCGAAAGACAAGACCATGGTATCCATATGGTTTTGGGGTCGCTGAATCCGAATTCGGTGTCCGTTTAATACGATTAGCTCTGGTTTAAGGCCAGTTCAAGGTCAAATGTAGAGAATCAATTGCCAACAAAGTATACCTACATATCTATATGTTTTTGGGGTCGCTGTATCCAAATCCGGTATCCATTTGACCCTATAAGATCTGGGTTAAGGTCAGTTCAAGGTAAAATGTAGAGAATCAATTGCCAACAAAGTAATCCTACATATTCCTACGTTTTTGATGTTGCTGAAGCCGAATCCAATGTTCGTTTGGCCCGTCCAGGTCTGGGTTAAGGTCAGTTCAAGGTCAAATGTAGAAAATCAATTACAAACAAAGTAAAGCAATATATCTATACGTTGGGGTCACTGAATCCTAATTCGGGGTCTATTTGATCAGATATGCTAAATACTCTCAAGTTCTAAACTCAATCAAAGTAAGCATTTATGGGTATTAAAATTTGAGTCGCAAATAAGATTAAAGAAAGAAAACGTAACTCTGAGCCCGTGACTCTCGACTTAATTGTTTCGACGTGACAAAATTCTAGTATTAATAAGCCTAATTAAGTAAGCTTTAAACCCATGTGTCCGTTAATGCTTTATATACATTAATTTACACAGTCAGTCCGTGTCGTTTGAGATTCTTGAGAACAGATTTTCTAGAGGAGGTTTTTTGCCTTGATGAATCACATGGAATCACTATATCCCACTATTATGGTATCGAGACTACTACTCTCGATTGTGGTGTCGAACTGTTTTGCTGTCAATTTTAAGTTTTCTCGACTTTGATGTTAAATCTCGTTTTAACGATCAGCAGTAATCGTCTAACATGTTTATATCCGATCTACCTTGGTACCGACACTCCAACAATATCATTATAGTAACCTAAGGAGAATTCTTCATCGTTAGAAAAATATTCCTTATTTCTGCATTGATAATAAAAAGCTTTCACTTTTCCCGCGTGTTTAGTATTTTTTTTAGCCATGATCTGCTCCATTCTTTGCCAGGCCCAAATCTCGAACATCATTTACTTTTTTTTGTGATATTGTTCCTGTATTTTTCACAACGTCACAAAGTGATATGGAATATATTCGTCATCACTAGTATCACTAGCAATATCAGTGATAGTTTCATTGCCACCCCCTCCTTCTTTAATATCTTGGTGAAACCTTTCTCTCTGCTCAAACCCAATCAAATATTTCACTTTGGTTTAAAACCAAAATATTTATATAAGTACCTATCTTTCGTATGTTGATTGATCTTTTTCTATTAGAAAGTATTTAATAGACCTGATCGGTTTAAACGGACATCAGATTCGGAGTCAACGACCCCAAAAACGTATAGATATGTAAGTTTACTTTATTTTCAATTGATTCTCTGCATTTGACCTTGAACTGACCCCAACTCAGATCTGATTAAATCAAACGGACATCAGATTCGGATGACCCCAAAAACTTATAGATATGTAGATTTACTTTGTTGGCAATTGATTCTCTACATTTGACCTTGAAGTGAACTTAAACCAGATCTGATTGAGTCAAACGGACACCGGATTCGGATTCAGTGACTCCAAAAACGTATAGATACGTAAGTTTTGTTTATTGACAATTGATTTTCTACATTTGACCTTGAACTGACTTTAAACCAGAGCTAATCGCGTCAAACGGACACCGGATTCGGATTCGGCGACTCCAAAAACGTATAGGTACATAGGTTTAATTTGTTGACAATTGATTTTCTACATTTGACCTTGAACTGACCTTATACCAGAGCTAATCGTGTCAAACGAACACCGGATTCGGATTCAGCGACCCCAAAACCATACGGATACCATGGTCTTGTCTTTCGGACCTACCACTTTTTTTTGTGGGGTTGTGTTATTTATACTTTAAAATCTAATCTGGTCTTTATGCAACTGTTACCATGTTAATTCGCAGATGCTCCATCGATACAGTTCTTCTGAGGATTGCTCTTGAATTTGGTATCGATATAACACCTATTACAGCAATAACATCGATTCAATACATACAACCTATTGCATATGTTTTTCTCACATTGGTTTTTTGGTGCTTCTGCCGATTAGATTCTATGCAATATTTGACTGCCAATCCGTTAGAACTAACCTTATGTTAATAATATCTCCTGCATATAATATGACGTCTAAAAATTTATTGTTTGATGTGTGTGATATGAACATTTCCAATATACATATGTTACAGATTACGTATGATTTGCACTTTTATAACCATTTATTTACTAATCTGTTTTAACCTTTTTAATATTTTCTTCATTTCACAATATTTTTGTTGTATATATTTCTTTTCTTAATAGTAAATTTTCTTTTTTACAGTACTGTTTCTTGTAATTAAGCATTTTTACTTACTTATTGTATGTGTATGAACTTGTATTGTACTCATATGAATTATTTCTACAAAAGTGGTTTAATGGGAACAAAAAAACTGGTTGTATTTATCAATGAGGTTTAGTTAGGTACACAATATTTTTAAACTTTGTTATACTGTTGAGATCGAGCTACTATATCGACCTAAGGAATTTTCATTAAGATGTATGATACGCTATTTTGACTTCAGGAATCTTTCTCGAATTCTTAATGTACATGAACAAATATAAACTCCAATAGTCATTTCAAAGACAAGTTTTTGTAGACAAGAACATGATTTTGTAGATAAGATAATATTTTTTCGATAACTCCTCCCTATGGTCATTGTCTTTATGCAACTTTCAGTAATTTTATTTGTTCATACTTTCCCGTTTAAATCTAGCTAGTTAAAAAAATAATGTAATGATACTAGCTTTGCAGCAATGCTTTTCTTTTATAATTATAGCAGAAGGAAATTTCAGCCAAGATCCATCCTCCATAACTGCCTTGTTAATTTTTTTTTCATATAAATTTATAAATAAACAATATAGAACGCGTTCATTAATTCTGGGGACACTCTGCATATAGTATTTTATTCCATCAGCTAGGGTTTCATTGTTTTCATTATGTAATTATTGTACACCGAAAAAATTACTGTAGATTACCATCTTGTCGATATTATGTAGGCCTGGATTTATTTTTCCAACCTGCTAGATAAAATGGTAGTCAACTGATTTTGGCGTGATCTTATTAAAGAAATAGAATATGCTGTCGAATAAAACGTATATTTTTTAATTTATATAACAAAGAGAAAATGTTTAGAAGATAATTCTGTTGTTAAGTTCTGAAATCAAACTGTTGATATATTTCCGTTTAGGACTATTATTAATTTTGCATAGAAAATTTATTTTTCATTTCTTTTCGAATTTTTTATAATTTTTGCCTATTCATAGGTAATTATAAAAAAATGTTACTTAGATTTTAACATTAATTTAATTTAAAATTTATACTTAAACAATAATTTAAACCTGAATATCATTTTATTTTGAATTGAGTCAAATATTGTTTGGAGTCAACCACAGTTAGAATTTTAGATTGCAGTTAAAATTAATAAACAGGTAAATAATATTTAAAATTTTAATTATGGTGAATATGTACGGATGTCTTATAGAAGAATAAGAAACAACTCCATTTTATCAATATATTGTATATAGGAAGTGGACTTTACTACAAAGAACATGAATGTTTCATTATTGTGTATCTAAGAAAGTTTTTGAATTATTCAATCATATTTATTGGAAAAATATATATGTTCCTCTTACATCATATGACAAAGACAGATAATCTTTAAAAGATAATCTGATTGTTAAGTTGTTCAATCAAACTGTTCATGTATTCGAAGCAGGCGTTGCATGGATTTTCTTGAACTTCTTCATCTTCTACTTCTGGCACTTCTGGAAGTTCTGGTACTACTGGGAAGGATGGTTGATTGCCAATGCCGCCATCTTCATCTTCTACTTCTGGTACTTCTGGAAGTTCTGGTACTACTGGGAAGGATGGTTGATTGCCAATGCCGCCATCTTCATCTTCCACTTCTGGTACTTCTGGGAAGGATGGTTGATTACCGATGTCGCCATCTTCATCTTCTACTTCCGGTACTTCTGGGAAGGATGGTTGATTGCCGATGTCACCGTCTTCGTCTTCTACTTCTGGTACTTCTGGGAAATGGTTGATTGCCGATATCGCCCTCTTCATCTTCTACTTCTGGTAGTTCTGGGAAGGATGGTTGATTGCCGATGTCACCGTCTTCGTCTTCTACTTCTGGTACTTCTGGGAAGGATGGTTGATTGCCGATATCGCCCTCTTCATCTTCTACTTCTGGTACTTCTGGGAAGGATGGTTGATTGCCGATGTCACCGTCTTCGTCTTCTACTTCTGGTACTTCTGGGAAGGATGGTTGATTGCCGATATCGCCCTCTTCATCTTCTACTTCTGGTACTTCTGGGAAGGATGGTTGATTACCGATGTCGCCGTCTTCGTCTTCTACTTCTGGTACTTCTGGGAAGGATGGTTGATTGCCGATGTCACCGTCTTCGTCTTCTACTTCTGGTACTTCTGGGAAGGATGGTTGATTGCCGATATCGCTATCTTCATCTTCTACTTCTGGTACTTCTGGGAAGGATGGTTGATTGCCGATGTCGCCGTCTTCGTCTTCTACTTCTGGTACTTCTGGGAATGATGGTTGGTTACCAATGTCACCGTCTTCCTCTTCTACTTCTGGTACTTCTGGGAAGGATGGTTGATTGCCGATGTCACCGTCTTCGTCTTCTACTTCTGGTACTTCTGGGAAGGATGGTTGATTGCCGATATCGCCCTCTTCATCTTCTACTTCTGGTACTTCTGGGAAGGATGGTTGATTGCCGATATCGCCATCTTCATCTTCTGCTTCTGGTACTTCTGGGAATGATGGTTGGTTACCAATGTCACCATCTTCGTCTTCTACTTCTGGGACTTCTGGGAATGATGGTTGGTTACCGATGTCACCGTCTTCGTCTTCTACTTCTGGGACTTCTGGGAAAGATGGTTGGTTACCAATGTCACCATCTTCGTCTTCTACTTCTGGTACTTCTGGAAAGGAGGGTTGGTTACCAATGTCACCATCTTCGTCTTCAACTTCTGGTGCTTCTGGGAAGGATGGTTGGTTACCAATATCACCATCTTCGTCTTCAACTTCCGGTACTTCTGGGAAGGATGGTTGGTTACCAATGTCACCGTCTTCATCTTCTACTTCTGGTACTTCTGGGAAGGATGGTTGGTTGCCAATGTCGCCGTCTTCATCTTCTACTTCTGGTACTTCTGGGAAGGATGGTTGGTTGCCAATATCACCATCTTCATCTTCTACTTCTGGTATTTCTGGGAAGGAAGGTTGATTTCCTATGTCACCGTCTTCATCTTCTACTTCTGGTACTTCTGGGAAAGACGGTTGGTTTCCAATATCACCGTCCTCATCTTCTACTTCTGGTATTTCGGGGAAGGATGGTTGGTTACCAATGTCACCATCTTCGTCCTCTACTTCTGGTACTTCTGGGAAAGAAGGTTGGTTTCCAATATCCGCATCTTCATCTTCTACTTCTGGTATTTGTGGGAAGGAAGGTTGGTTGCCAATAGAAGGAATTTGATCCAAGACACCCGGCAACAAAGCTGGTTCTACTACTTCGTCTTGCGCTGCAATCCTGAAGGCAGGAATGCCTAAAAAATAAATAATAGGTAATTACGTATTTTCCTGTTTAGGTGTATATATAGTTATATTTAAAATTATAAATAAGATAAACAGACAAAATTAAAAGTTGTCAAAATATTTTAATTTATAATCCAAAAATAAACCTACTTGGCGCTAAAGCCAGAGCTAGGACCAAAATAACCAATTTAACCATGTTCTCTCGTTAGTGAATTGGAATACACTATAGATTTATAGTAAACTGACGCTTTATATACTTATGTGAAATAGTAAAAAACAATTATTTTATTGCGATTTATGGGTGGAATCACATTTGATTGAATTGTTATCTAGCAGTAGAAAGATATTTTTGTAACTTTATATTTATTGCCGTGAAGTTTTATTGGTAGTATTTTATTTGTATCTAAAAATCGAGATTATCTATCAAGTACGTTAATTAAAGAAACGTAACTTAACAATTAACGGGACTTTAAAGAATACATTTTTGCTAAAAAGGCTATTGATTTCATTAAGGGAGAGAGTAACTTATTTTTAGTGTACACGTTGTGGAATTTTTATATGTGTGTTAACAAATTCGACCGCGGTTAGCATCAGCTTCTCAAATCGACTGATTATGTGATTCGAGTAATGACCGATTGGTCATTGGATTGGAATACTCGGAAGGTTTCGATTATTTTTCATTCGGATGATCCCATCACTATTAAAAAGTGAGGATTTTCTTGAATTATATTTTTAAGCCAATAGCAGTAAGTTAACCGTTGATCAAAATCGGTTTCTGCAAGAGTTTCAGAATGTAGTGGTTGAACTCGTCCAATTTGTCTTAAAAGTCTAGCTAAACGTTGAAATACTTTTCTGGAGTGATGTATTCTAAATGGGTATCGCAAAGCGTATTTTCATGAGGCTATAACGACATTTTCCAAACTTTGAAAATAAACTGCCAACATATCATATGCTTCCTCATTCGTAAAGGGCATTTTCCTTTTTCACAATTACTTTTCTCACACAAATATCACAATGTAACAAGAGCTGACATTTATTTTGAGATAATTTTTCATTTGTCTATTTTCATAAGGCATAGCCTGCCTTGTTATGGAAACAATAATCTTTATAGATACGAGTACTCAGATATTTGGAATTAATAAAAATATGAAACATTGTAGTTAAGAAAAACAATTCAAAATAAAGCAAGTACTTTTTTAAAGGCAAGCTTGATATAGTTTTACAATTTAATTTGGGCTTGAACCATGTCAATGTTATTTAGAGGACTAAATAAAGGTCGATGTTCTGGAACAACTTCACTATTAGCAATATCTTTAAAAAGGAAGAAATATCTCGACCTCCGGTTTGTGTATTTCTTTTCCTTAATAAATTGTCTATCGAGCCATGAATAAAAATCTATATCGCTGCATTTAATTTTTTTACAATTACAAAACTTTCTGATTAGCGTCGTCTACCGTTGCACAGGAAAAGAATATTTTTATTCCCATACCATAAAAATAAATTTTATCAATAGTTCTTTAAAGTGAGCCGTCGTTTGATATCGATTAAGGCATTTAGAAGCTATGACAATTTCAAAATGGCGTCCTTTATACTGCCGTTGCTATGGTAATAACAAAAAAAGTTCAAACAAAACTTATGAAGGCTATAACAGTGTATCTAAAAAAGTGTATTTTCAACTGACGGTTGCTTTCGCTGTACAGCAAGAATATAACGCTCTCTCAACGGTAATAATAAAGTATTTTATTGAAAACTAAGTTGTACAGAAAAAGACGTATTGACGGGGTGAGTGTTCGTTGGAGAGTGCCTTGTGTGTGGAGTCAGTCGTAGGTATATGGATACGCATCTGGTCGCCGGCGCCAGCAGCCCGCCCGTAGACTCTTCCTGAAAGGTTTTTGCGTCCGGCGGCGCTTTTGACGTAATGGTTAAAAATGGGTAACTTGTGGCATGTGTACCCACACAACTTAGGTTATATAAGCGAGATTTCGAAAAAACGACAATTTTCTGTAACACTATAGCAGTTGCGCCCCCTAGCGGTGAAGTTACAAACTTGAAAATATTTTAAATCAATTTCTTTAGGCTGTATTTGTTAATAGATTTTTTACCCTATAGTCGTAGCACGTCTAGTTTCCTATATACAGCCGCTCGATACCGTTAATGGATCACCCTGTATACTCGAGGATTTCAACAGATCTGGCTAACAATTGCATGTTGCAAACATTTATTTTGGATACCCATATAAAAGATTAAAATAATAAAATTTTGTCATAATAAGGTATAAATATTTTAAATTTTTTATTTTAGGTTTTAGAGAATATGAAACTGCAGAATCAAAGTGGCGAAATAACAATAGAATTGTGATAATCATTGTCTCGATAAGGATAAACTTTGTATGAATTCAAATCATAAACGTAATTGTTTATTAATACAGATTGATAATATAAAAATATGTAGGTATATATTTTTTGCATTCCAAAAGTCATGCAAGTTCTTATAATAATAGTTGTAATAAGTCTAATGAGTGTAAAACTTTATTTTATTTCCTTAGTAGGCGGTAGAAAAACTAACCTATTACACGGTGTTTCGATTTATATGCGTACAATTTGATATTATAAGTAAAAAACAAATGGAAAACTTTTATCAAATAAAAACGCACATATTTGAAAACTACAGCTTTTTCAAAATTACAAATTTTCAGCCTGATAATAAGCGAAAAATTGTATTAGCAATTTATTTATCTGAAATTTAATACCTTCATATTTTTTTTGCATTCCTCAAAATGCCCCATACAAGTTTTGATAAAAATAAATTCATTTTTAAAATTATATGAAATTTTAAAAACAGTTTTTGCCTATTTTCTTTTATTTCAATATTTTTTTGTTTTTTACTTTTTTTTTCTTTTTCATTAAAATCGAAAAAAAAAAACGGGGAACTTTCATTTTTCCTACTAGGACATTCTAAGAGGTGTAGAATAATGTGGTGTTACTAGATTTCAAATAAAATAATATTACTAATTTCACAATTAAAAATTTTGAAAAAGTTACTTTGCAAATACGCGTTTTTGGGACTTTTTTAAAAAAAAGTATGGATACCTGTATATTTAAAATTAAAATAATTAACATGAATTTTAAAGTACACAACTAGTGAAGGTATTATACAGGGTTCTTCACGGTAAGTGGCCTATTAAACATTTCAGAAAAACCAAAGATAATATAACTCTAAAATTTTGATTTCGGAGGATATCAGATATACTCTTTTCAATGAAACTAATGTCATCAACTGTTATACCGGAAGTAGTTGTCAACTTCGTTATTTTAAATGGAACACCCTATATATTATTGCATTAGCGACAAGATAAATTAAAAATAAGTCATTTTACTGTACCTAAATCTAACCGTTTTCGAGGTAATCGACATTTTATAAAAATTTTGATAGATGCAAGCGTTTCTAAAATTCCTTATAACCTTCTTTGTTCTGGAAGCTTTCACTTACTTTTCGGGATACACAAAGATCATAAAATCATCTGAAGAAAATTGTACCAAGTAAACCATTGTCCAAATAACGAAGTTGACAGCTACTTCCGGTATAACCGGAAGCGTTACGTTGATGACATTAGTTTCTTTGATGAAAGCATAGTAACTCCTGAAATCGAAATTTCAGAACCATATTATCTTTGATTTCTCTGAAACGTTTAATAGGCCATTTACCGCGAAGAATCCTGTATAGTACGCGAATGAGTCAATAGAGGAGCTACTTTAAATCGAGTGACGGGAACTACAAATCTATAAAACCTGTTACTAATCTGTGATTAGTTTGCTGTTGTTAATATCTTACTCATATAATTGTTTTCAGTAAGAAATCGGCTAAAATGATTTACATGTAAGAACATATAAAATATGTATATTTATTTCACTAGATATTCAACAGGCAAATGTCCAGTTACAGGATACAAAACCTCGTACAAAACTAATGTAGTCATACAAGACACAACGTATTTGAAAATGTATATCATTAAATAGAATCAATAATAATAATTATTAAACATGGAAATATACCAGTAAAAACATATTGTCGACAAAAAATACAGTAGATGTAAAATGTATAAATACATATAGGATAGGTACACATATATACAGGGCGTCCCATAACAACGTGTACAATGGAAGACCACAGATTCGTGGACTCAAAATAGGCAGATCTAGGCTAATTCACCTATAATAGAAATCGTTTAGTTTGGCCGCTAGAAGGCCTCAAAGTTGGTGAAAATTTATTGAATTTTGTAAATAACTCGAATATCTATTAATCGATTTTGATTATTTTTGGGGTGTGGACTTTTAATCTACAGATTTTGGTGTTATACACAGTGTTTTTTAAAACCTACAACTCCTACAAAATTGATGTATGGTGATAATATCCGTTCATAACTTTTCCTCTTTCAGGCAATAATGACAATTATTTTTTATCAGATAGGTGATACGATTTGGAAGTTTTTCGGCCTCTTGTAGAATTTTGATTAAATGAGCGGTTTGGGTAAAAAGAAATATTTTTTTAATGTCTACATTATCCTGCCATCCATATTATAATACTTAACCATGTGCTAGTAGGCAGTGATTTTGTAGTTTGACTGTAATTTCAGCCTGATCTTTAAGTCATTGTGCCTGACAATTCTTAATGAGTGTTTACGACGATAAGATATACCACCTATTACTTCATTTTTCGATATGGATACACACTTACGACGAATTAGAGTTATTTATAATGTGCCTAATTTTATTCAAATAATTAGAAAAAAAAACAATCAAATTGATAGCATTGTTATTAGCCCTGTTATTCTACGCATGGGGGATTTTATTTTAAATTTTTGCAAAACAAATTTCCCGAGTTATTGGAAGGTGTGCCGTTATTACTAAGAGCTAACATGTGCTCCACTACATTTCACTGTAAATGTCCGATAGTATCTGAACCAAAGATTCCCTCGTCGATGGATCGGTAGAATGCTCCTATTAACTGGTCTGTACGTTCACCAGATTTAACACCTTGCGACTATTTGGGGCAATCTGAAAACAACAGTGTATGCTTCCACATCTAACACTGAAGAAGAGTTGTGAAGGCATATCCAAATTGCATAAATGTTTTAAAAAATTGTCCTCCAGAACTGCAAATGATGTCCTTTAAGTTTCTTCGCTGAATTGACCTTTATTGTAGAAACAACGGCGGTCATTTTGAACAGTTTTTATAATAAGTTGCACTAAATTTAATAACATCAGCTTTGTTACTTTTATCTCCAGCATTTTTGGTTGTATTTGATTGTTTTTGTTAATTATCTCAATAAAATTAGGCATGTTGTAAATAACTCTAATTCGTCGTAGGTGTCTGTATTCATATCGAAAAATGAAGTACCGTGGTATATCTTATCGTAGTAAATACTCATTAAGAATTTGCAGGTACAATGACTTAAAGATCAAACTGAAACTATAGTCAACCTACAAAATAAGTGCCTACTAGCACTTTGTTAAGTATTGCAATATGGATGGCAAGATAATGTAGACTTTAAAAAATAATTTTTTGTACACAAACTACTCATTTAATCAAAATTCTACGAGAGTCTCAAAAACTTCCAAATAGTAGGTATCACGGATCTGTGGTCGTCCGTTGTACACGTTATTCTGGGACACTCTGTATAAATACATAGTAGACATAAAAAATATAAATACATATAGACACATGTATACACATACGTATCAATAAAACTGTAAAAATAACGTACTTGTATTAAAACTATAAATTAACAATAAAGAGTACGCTGTTTAATTTCACTAATAGTGCAAAAAAATCTAATCTGTCTTCCACATTACTTCAGTCGAATTGGGCCATAAAACCTGAAAACTTGAAAAAATTATTAGTAGACATTTTATTACAAAATTACGTGTTTTTTCACTTTTTTTACAGCCCACGAAAATTTTAATCCAGTAAGCAAAGTTTTTTCCAGGAAAAAAATGTAGAAGTTCTTTTCTCACCGGTTCTATGTGTTTTTGGGGTGCTGAATCCGAATCTGGGGTTTGTCACCTCGCCAGGCGTCGGCTTCACGAGGAAAATTGCAAAAGACCTCAAATTTTCGTCACTTTTTTTCTGTTTTTTTAACTATAACTCGAAAACTAAGCGTTTTTTGATTATAACTATGAAATACCAATTTAAAGTAGACAAAATTTCCTACAAATACGTATAACAACTCTAAAGTCTGGACAATCCATAACGTCGTTAGATCGTGTTGAAAAAATGTCATTTCTTGACTTTCCTCTAAAAAAATTGAAAACATTCTAACTGCGCGCTGGTGCCGTACTATCAATTTCATACACCTCTAAAATCAATTAATTTATGATTACACGGTATGTCCAGGTTATACAGTGTAGGAAAGTACCGATGGTCTATCAGAAGTTACGTGAGAGCGATAAAGTAAGCCATAGAAGTCCATGTGATAGATAAGGATGGCTATAATGAAGGCGTCTAATAGTCAACGCCCATTTCGCCCTTCCACAAATAAGATGTGGATCTTATTTGTGGAAGGGCGAAACGGGCGGTGACAAAGAGAAGCCTTCATTATAGCCATCCTTCTCTATCGCATTGATTTCTATGGCTTACTTTATCGCTCTCACGTAACTTCAGATAGACCATCGGTACTTTCCTACCCTGTACTTAAGGAATTGTCAAACATGAGTGAGATTCATATATGATCAACGGGCTTCCTAGTTCAAACGAAATCGTACTACTCTTAATTCAAGGCGAAGATAGAAGGTTTTGATAAAAGTAAACATATTTGGAACAAATTTGTATTTACACGGAAAAAAGCAAATACGCCATTATTTAATAATTTTCATATTCATTCGTCGTCCTCATCTGCAGAATTATCACCGAGAATGGAGACTTTAGATAACTATGATAGAATTCATGTCGTTCATGTTCATTATGGTCATACTTTATTATGTCTTTGCACAATAGAGTTTAATATTATTTTTAAAAAAGGGAAAACCGAAAATAAGTTGAAGAAGACAATACCTGCATAAGGCTCAGGATTGCGGCCGATGTTCCGTTTAGACGGACCAGGCTGTATATCCGGAGCGACGTAATGTTTTCTTTTTAGGCCTGTCCAGGCAGTGGACTGCTCGATCTCTTGAAGCATGGGCGCTGGTCTCTCCACTGGAAAAAATATTATAATATTTTATCTGTGAATATCGATCGCACGATAAAATTTGTAATGAAAGAAGTTCTAGAAAATCGCATTTACAACAACTTAAGTCCTTACCATTTTTGTTATAAAGTTGAAAATGGCCGAGATATTGAGCAAAAACAATTCCTTTGAAACCAACTCCCGCAAGGTCCTACGCTCGCGTCTTTACCGCAAGCGTAGGACCTTAAATATTGGTTATAGCGAAAAAATCAAAGAGATCAAAATTGTAGAAAATATAATTCTTTCCAACTTTGTTTATGTATATTTATGTAGTAAAGTCAATAACAAACGAGATAATTCAATATTTATACTTTGTCACTATTTTCCCCCATTAACTTGAAAAATATCGATCGCACGATAAAATTTGT
Organism: Anoplophora glabripennis; assembly: GCF_000390285.2. Taxonomy (NCBI): domain Eukaryota; kingdom Metazoa; phylum Arthropoda; class Insecta; order Coleoptera; family Cerambycidae; genus Anoplophora; species Anoplophora glabripennis. Next base: position 327,175 of record NW_019416551.1, on the reverse strand, counting down.
AATAAAAGAAGTTGTGGGAAATCGTATTTCCAACAACTTAAGTCCTTACCATTTTTGGTGTAAAGTTGAAAATGGCCGAGATATTGAGCAAAAACGATTTTTCCTTAAATTCAAGATGGCGGCTGATGCAGGGGTGGAATTCAGTCGCGATTCTGAATTTACACTATTATTGACCCCCCCTAAAGGTTAGAACAATAAAATTGTGGTCCCTAATTTTTTCCCGGTTAAATGATAACCCGACTGGGCTATGACGCCTGGCGAGGTGGCAAACCTCAGATTCGGATTCAGCACCCAAAAAAAAAAACATATAGAACCGGTGAGAAAAAAACTTCTACATTTTTTCCTGGAAACGCCGTTTCTGAACCTTGGATGACTGAACTATTTATTAAAAGGTGAAAAACAATTGAGATGCTCTAGATGTATCAGAATGTTGAGTTTGCAAGGACATGAAATTAGACACTGGAAAATCTGCATTAAACGAGACGAAGTCTCAATAAATGTGGATGAAAAAATCGAAACCCAAAGACTCGCATCTCTTATGGGACACTTGAAGAAACTTGATAGTTTAATAGACAATAATAAGGATATCATATGTATCGATGAATTTACTAAATGTATTTATTGTGGTCACAGATGTTTGGAATAAGCAGTAACTGACTGGGTACAGTGTGATGTATGCAATGGTTGTGTACACCAGAAATGTGATTCCTTTACAGAAAAGTTGTACAGTGGTCAATTTATTTGTGAAAGGTGTACAAATGATAAGGTAAGCGATATTTCTTCTACTCCTGATAAGAAATGTATTGAGAAAAGAGATATTACTCGAAGGAAATCATTAAACACACTTAAAAATCGATGCAACGAATTTTTGAAGCAGATAACTCTTACAGAAAAAGAAAGAAGATATTTAAAGCATAATGCAAGAGGTCAGAATAATTCTCAGGTATGGTCAAGGGAGAGAAGTAAACGGGTGACATCCTCAAATTTTGGCAGGATCTTCAAGGCCAGGGAAGAAACAATAAAAAAATTGTATTATTTTTACTTACTGCCGACCATAGTTCCATCATCTATTTAGTATGAAAGTGCATGTGAAAGAATTTGGAAGTGTAATAAAATTTTCAAGTTTCTACCGAACGGCGTTATCGACGACGTAAACTATTACAAATTCTTTACCAATGGAAAAGGGTACACAGTGGCAGTTTTCAAAAAATTAAGCTGTTATATTACAGAGATGGTTACTGACGACTACCAGTCGCTTACTGGCAAATATTGGCTAACCAATACTTGTATGGATATTCTCATGAGCATTATGAGTAAGGACCATTCATACCAGGTTGTCTCTACTGGATATTCGTCTCAAATATTTTCAGAGGAAATATGTACATCAGATTCTTTCGTTAAGGATGTAGTTTTCTTACAAGAGAACTTGGCGCTGCCAATACTTGTAAATAATAACCACTGGTGCCTAGCCTTTGCCAACGCTAGAAATAAAAATTTTAAATACATGGATCCACTTGGGAGCACAATAGAGAAAACAAACGAATTTTTAAAAAGATTTATAAGGTTCTTAGACCATTATAACACAAATTCGTCATTCGAAATGCGAAGTACCAATTGTAACAGAGAACCTATTGCTACAACCGGATGGAACATAGAAATTAGTAATCAATTGTGGCCCTTATGTTCTCTACTATTGGAACATGGAAGACTGATTTACAAAGAATTGTTATTACCAATTCAGACTGTATGTCAAATTTACTTTTTTGTTTGCATCACCTATCTTTAAATGAAAAGAATATTGTAAAATGCATCTTTTGTAACAGAAGAATGCATTTAAAATGTTTGAAAATACAAACCAACAACGTGGATCTACTTTATGATATCTGTAACTTATGCGCTCAATACGAATAATTTTACGATGTATTACAATTTACATATAAGGTTGAATTTTACCGTTTTGTTATTTAAATATATCGAATAAATGCTGATTATTACTGTGTATTATTATTATCAATTATTATCATCCATCATTACCATTATAATAATTACATAGCCACACAAAAAAGAAAAGTTGTCTGTACTTTTCATGCGACATATGTTATCTGTAGTATTTTTGCCTCCTGATCACGAATCAGGTGTCAGAATTGGGCTATCACATCACAGGAATTTCCTAACCTCAAAAAGCAGGTAAAAAATAGCAAAAATTCATGAAAAATGACTAGGAAAACTCAATTTTTTTTATATTCAAATGTTCATTTATATAGTTAAGACCCTGTCCAACGTGAATCCGCGGCCAGAATTAATGGTTCTTTTTCTAACCTCAAAGAAAAACGGGTCAATTAAGGTCAGATATCACGAAACAATAACAGATTCGCTCCAAATTTGATATACGGGGGTTTTCGGGGTCCCTGTCATTCAATTCAAGATGGCGGATCCAAGATGGATGACCAAATTTTCAAAAAATAACAGATTCGCATCAAATTTGGTATAAAGGGGTTTTCGGGGTCGCTGATCACGAATTCGAGGTCAATTTTGCAAAATTTAAGATGGCGGCTGACCAAATTTTCAAAAAATAGCGCATTCGCGCCAAATTTGATGTAAGGAGTTTTTGAGGTCACTGATCACGACTCCGAGATCAGATTTACAAAATTCAACCCGTGAATAGATCTTTTACAGAAAATATAACAAGATATAGCCGAAAAAAAGTAGATTAACACATGATTTGGTACTCAGGTTATAAAGTATAATATTACAAAATGAATTTCGCAATTTTGACCTCGAATACGTAGTCAGCTACCCCGAAAACCCCTGTATACTAAATTTTGGCCATTTTGGATCCGTCATCTTGAATTTTGCAAAATTGACCTAGAATCCGTAGTCAGCGACCCCGAAAACCTCCGTATACCAAATTTGCTGCGATTCTGTTATTTTTTGAAAATTTGGTCGACCATCTTACATCCGCCATCTTGAATTTTGCAAAATTGACCTCGGATCCGTGATCAGCGACCCAGACCCCCGTATACCAAATTTGAAGCGAATCTGTTTGAAAATTCGTGATATCTGACCTTAATTGACCCGTTTTTTTGAGGTTAGAAAAAGAACCATTAATTCTGACCGCGGATTCACGTTGGGCGGGGTCTTAACTATATAAATGAACATTTGAATATAGAAAAAAAATTGTATTTTTCCTAGCACTTTTTCATGAATTTTTGCTATTTATTATCTGATTTTTGAGGTTAGGAAATTCCTGTGATGTGATAGCTCAATTCTGACACCGGATTCATGATCAGGAGGCAAAAATACTACAGATTACATATGTCGCATAAAAAGTACAGACAACGTTTCTTTTTTGTGTGGCTGTGTTATTATTACACTATTTCATTATCACTATCACCATCGCTATGGCTATCAGTGATAGTCTACGTCATTCAAAATATTGGAAGGTATATACCAACTTCTCGGACTTACTTCACAATATGTATAACATACTCGACCAATATGAATACAGAATTCTTGAATAATATTTTTAATTTTCACGTAGGCGATATAGCTTGTTAATTACTAGGAAACGGAATAGGAAAACATCATATCAACAACATCAAAGTACAAAGTTTATTAACATTAATATTTGATATATGTATAACAATAAAGAATTTTAAATTAATAACAAAAATCATTTACAACCGTCTTTAAAAACGAAAGTACAATTTGAGAAGGAACCTTTAACAATAACACCAGACGAACTACCTAAATTTTCTTTGCCATCGAATAAATGTTGCATTTTCCCTGATAACACAGGTCAACATTTGATCTAAGCGGGAACACCGTAATCGGTATAGGCTACTAGGGGTTTTTGGGGTCGCTGATTACGATGAGAGGGTCAGTTAACCTCTATCACGTCAGGTTCAAGGTTATTTGAAGGTCAAATGCAGAAAAAGCCATGAAAAAATTTGTACATTTTAGCATCTGCGTAGCTGAGATATTTTGCAATCCTGGACGGTATGCGTCCTTTCCGATATATCAGAAAAATATATACTGTCCATACAATTGGTGAGCCCGCATTTCGTTTTCTTCCACAATAGTAAAATATTTTGGTACTACAGTTTTTGTATCGTTAATTTTTTACTACAACAACGATTCCTTTGTCATCTATATCATTTATCGAGAGCTTTATCAACTCATCTCTTCTTAATCCTCCAATACAATAATAAAAACCTATTAAGCACATGCAATAATATAGCCAATTATTTCCTATATTATCTTTTCCAAAAGATATGTATGAGTATGCTTCTCTAATAAATTTCAAAATATCCTTCCTTGTCAATATCTTAGATTTTTTTTTGGAATATTTCGATATTTGCTTCAACTAAGCCTCTAATTGATGACATTCTCCTATATTTACTTTTGCTAGAAACATGTTGTCTGCGGGCATAATAATCATCTCTGTATCTCCCTTGGTGCATAAATAACTATTCTGATGTATAACAATTTACTGAATTTTCGACAACCGTTTTGGTAAAGCCTTACTCTATTTTATGCACCAAGTCGATTTTCAAAACCTGGGTCTAATTTGTGACTATTTAATTTAATATTTAAGTGACGTTTGTAACCCTCCATGGTAGAGCCCTGTTCTATTTTATACACCATGTCGCCTGTTTGATTCTAGGTCCGTTTAGTGGTATATGAATATATATAAGTAAAATATTCAATTTGATGTTCCGAAAAGAGTAAAGGCTTAAAGTATCATTTGTTGTTTTTGTGGGGAACGAACATATGTTTATATGAACTTGTTTTATCCCTTTAAGGAGATGACTCGTGGAGATAATAAAATTTTTACCAAATAAGAACCTATAAAAAGTAATATAATAATAATAAAATTGCGAGCTTTAATGCTTCCCTAATATCTTTAAGCAGAGTTGAAAGTATTTACCGACATGTAGGGGAAAACTAAGCTGGAATGTCACCGAATGATAAGAATATGAGCAGTTGTCTGGCGAGTTATCTGATTATGCATATCATAGTTGTTAGGTAAATATTACAATTTTTTATAAAGGCTAAGGCAAGAATATTGTAAATTTTGAAGACTGTCTAATATCGCACGTCAAAAAATTACGTCACAATAAGATACTATTGATAATACTATGCTATCAGTTAACTGTATGTGTTAACCTGACTTCCCTAGACAAAACGTCCCTATTATATTTTTAATTTTTAAAATGCTTTCGAATTAAAGTGATTGCATGTGACCTAAATTTAAGGACTACATCCATAATAAGATTTTGATAATCATTAAGAGGAAAGTAACTGAATTAATTATCTTAATAANCTTCATATTTAGAAATTAATTTCTCACGAATTATTTACCTATCCCAATTAATTTTTGCTTTACTTTCTTCATTTATACTTTGCCAAATGTGATATGAAATTTTACTACTTTCTTCCATTGCTTTAAAAATATATATTGGAATATAAAAAGGGCTGTTTTCTACCATTTTTCGGTATAATTTAGGCAACCAGAAATGCATCAGTTTCCATCCTTAAAGTATCATTTGTTGTTTTTGTGGAGAACGAACATATGTTTATATGAACTTGTTTTATCCCTTTAAGGAGATGACTCGATTCTATAGGTACTTGTAAAAAGGATCCTCCTAATTTCTGCTTCTGAATGAACTCGTGGAGATAATAAAACTTTTACCAAATAGGAACCTATAAAAAGTAATATAATAATAATAAAATTGCGAGCTTTAATGCTTCCCTAATATATTTAAGCAGAGTTGAAAGTATTTACCGACATGTAGGGGAAAACTAAGCTGGAATGTCACCGAATGATAAGGAATATGAGCAGTTGTCTGGCGAGTTATCTGATTATGCATATCATAGTTGTTAGGTAAATATTACAATTTTTTATAAAGGCTAAGGCAAGAATATTGTAAATTTTGAAGACTGTCTAATATCGCACGTCAAAAAATTACGTCACAATAAGATACTATTGATAATACTATGCTATCAGTTAACTGTATGTGTTAACCTGACTTCCCTAGACAAAACGTCCCTATTATATTTTTAATTTTTAAAATGCTTTCGAATTAAAGTGATTGCATGTGACCTAAATTTAAGGACTACATCCATAATAAGATTTTGATAATCATTAAGAGGAAAGTAACTGAATTAATTATCTTAATAATGTCAGTAATGTCAATTGTTCTTCTAACAGGTGTTCCAAATGTTTAGGACTATTATTAATTTCGCATAGAAAATTTATTTTTCATTTCTTTTTGATTTTTTTAATAATTTTTGCCTATTCATAGGTAATTATTAAAAAATTTTACTTAAATTTTAACATATTCATTTAATTTAAAATTTATACTTAAACAATAATTGAAAATTGAATATCATTTTATTTTGAAAATGAGTCGAATATTGTTTGAAGTCAACCACAGTTAGAATTTTGAATTGCAGTAAAATTTTAATTATGGTGAATATGTACGGATGTTTTATAGAAGAATAAGAAACAACTCCATTTATCAATATATTGTATATGGGAAGTTACTACAGAGAACATGAATGTTTCATTATTATGTATCTAAGAAAGTTTTTGAATTATTCAATTAAATTTATTGGAAAAATATATATGTTCCTCGTACATCATATGACAAAGAGAGATAATCTTTAAAAGATAATCTGATTGTTAAGTTGTTCGATCAAACTGTTCATGTATTCGAAGCAGGCGTTGCATGGATTTTCTTGAACTTCTTCATCTTCTACTTCTGGTACTTCTGGAAGTTCTGGTACTACTGGGAAGGATGGTTGATTGCCAATGCCGCCATCTTCATCTTCTACTTCTGGTACTTCTGGAAGTTCTGGTACTACTGGGAAGGATGGTTGATTGCCAATGCTGCCATCTTCTTCATCTTCTACTTCTGGTACTTCTGGGAAGGATGGTTGATTGCCGATGTCGCCATCTTCATCTTCTACTTCTGGTACTTCGGGGAAAGATGGTTGATTACCGATGTCACCGTCTTCGTCTTCTACTTCTGGTACTTCGGGGAAGGATGGTTGATTACCGATGTCGCCGTCTTCATCTTCAACTTCTGGTACTTCTGGGAATGATGGTTGGTTGCCAATGTCACCATCTTCATCTTCTACTTCTGGTACTTCTGGGAAGGAAGGTTGATTGCCAATATCACTATCTTCATCTTCTACTTCTGGTACTTCTGGGAAGGATGGTTGGTTGCCAATGTCACTATCTTCATCTTCTACTTCTGGGACTTCTGGGAAGGATGGTTGGTTGCCAATGTCACTATCTTCATCTTCTACTTCTGGGACTTCTGGGAAGGATGGTTGGTTTCCAATATCTCCGTCTTCATCTTCTACTTCTGGTACTTCTGGGAAAGATGGTTGGTTTCCAATGTCTCCGTCTTCATCTTCTACTTCAGGCACTTCTGGGAAGGAAGGCTGATTGCCAATGTCGCTATCTTCGTCTTCTACTTCTGGTACCTCTGGGAAGGAAGGTTGGTTTCCAATATCAGCATCTTCGTCTTCTACTTCTGGTATTTCTGGGAAGGATGGTTGATTTCCGATGGATGGAGTTTCGTCTTCCAAAACACCCGGTAAAACTGAGAAAACAGGTTCCTCTCCTTCATCTTGCGATGCAGCAATTCTGAAGGCAGGAATGCCTAAAAAGTTAAATAAATATTAGGTGTTGTTCTATATACATATATAATGTATAAATTATTTAACAAGTATACACAAGTAATAATTATCAATACTATTTCTATATTGATTGAAATATAAGAAATAGAACTTACTTGGCGCTAAAGCCAAAGCTATAACTAGAATAATGAGTTTAGCCATGTTCTCCCTTTAATGAATCGGAGTACACTGAAGAATTGTTTTAACGATTTGCTTTTTATACATAGATCAAATAATAAAAAATCAACTACGTTTCACATTGCGATATATGAGCTCAATCAAGATTGGTCAAAACTATAAGCTAGGGATAGGTTCAGGAATTTATAGCACTAATAATACAATTTATTTACTGCTGTTTTATCAGTTCTAGAAACTGCCTAATAAGTATCTTAAATAAAAAGAAATACTTATTTATGAATCAAAATAATTTATATTATAGTAAATTAAGATTACTTTGAAAATAAATTGAAATCAAATAATGAAATATCACATTTTGCAATATGTTAAAGTATGTTTAATAAATATAAAAAATATATTGTTTATGAATAATATTAAACAAATTTAACACAAAATTAAAAAGTCTGTTCAAAGAAAAAATCGGAATACCTTTACTAAAAAGAAACTTGAATAAAAAAAATCTCAGTATATTTACAAAATCTATATGTAATGAAAAATTCTTGATGGAAGTAGATATTCAGATAGTTTTCAGCATACATGTAATATACCTAATTAAACTCATATATTGGTAAGCAATTTTGAAATAAATCTAAAAATTTTCGGTACTGTAANTGGAAGTAGATATTCAGATAGTTTTCAGCATACATTTAATATACCTAATTAAACTCATATATTGGTAAGCAATTTTGAAATAAATCTAAAAATTTTCGGTACTGTAATATTTAAGAAGAATTAATAAACAAACTGTAAAGGCATTTTTATACCATTAATTGATTTACATTTTAATTTTATGAGATCTTTAAAATTTTCCCATTTAACACGTTTATTTGGTTAATTATTTGCGGAGAATAGATTTCTTTGATTTAAACGATTTTGAAGAATGAAATCAAAGAATGATTTATAGAATTGTTTCTACCAGAAAAAGAAATGATTTTAGTTGTCTACGTTTCACTCAATTTTTCCTGATTTTAAATAAAACTAATGTTGCCTAGTTAAATAAATTACATTAAACTAAAAAAATTGTAAACAAATATATTTCTGTTACGTGTTAAGTTAACCAAGCAACAAATCTATTATCTGCACCATGTCGTCTCTCTTGATTATTTTAACCTTATTTGGCATTTAATTTTTATAGTGTGAAAACATGTTCTAAATTATTAATGTACGGGGAGATCCATAATTTATTTTTTTTGCAGTTTACTCATTTGCTCTTAAAATATTTAAACGGGACAAAATGCATATTTAGAAAAACAATTGAGCATCGATTTAAAAAGGTGCGGACGAAGAAACCATTTTTTTGATGAAAGGGAACCTTTATTTTTTTAAACATTTCAGAGGTTCATTCATTTATTCAACTTTTAGGTCCCCCGAAGTTAATTTCACCAGTACTTATTTTTTATTAACGTCATATATTTACATGTATTAGATAGTAGGTATTGTAATTTATTTACAAATCTAAAAATATACATGTTATATTTTTTTGATATTTCACAAACCAAATTATCAACAAATTAAAAAAATCATGTTTAAAGTACGATCCGTTTCGTAAATTTGGAGAGCGTGCCATGAAACAATTGTTAATTGTAAGATGCATCCACTAACATCAAATATTTATGATAAAAATTACATCTCCAATGTCTTCTATGAGTTAAGTTAGTAGTCGTTTTTTCTTTACATAAAAATTGGTTTAGTTTTCCAAACCTTTCCAAAATTTTCGTCTATATACCGGGTGTTTCATGAAGTTCTCCCAGCACTAATAGATGATGTTCCTTGGGTTATTTCTAGAAAAAAAGTTTATATAAACATGTGCCCGATTTGCTTTACTTTTTGAGCTACATGAATTTGACATTTAAATGTAAAAAGTAATAATCAAATTTGTTGCATTACGTCTCGGCGCGCTACGCATTGGTCAAGTGTGCTCTGACGACATTTGCAAGGTAAAATGTTATCTAGGTTACTGTCAGTTTTGACAAGCTTGCAGTTTAGTGTGAAGATTCAATTTTGCAAATTCGCGAACAATGCCTTTTAAGTTTACGACTGCTGAGTATGCCGATATGGTGTTTGTTTTGGGTAATTGCGATGGAAATGCTACTCTAGCTTCACTGGAATATCAACGGCGTTTCCCAAATCGTCGCATTCCATCCCCGAAAACGTTTACCACAACTTTTCATGCACTCAGAGAAACTGGTTCACTTCCAAGTGTTCGCATTCACTACGAACGGGTAAGTCAGCAGAGTGTTGTAGAAGAAGAGAATATCCTTGCTATGGCCGAGCGTAATCCCGGTGTTAGTACACGACGGATATCCACGCCTTTAGTGATTCCCAATACCAGGGTATGGAGAACATTAAACAAGAATCTGTTGTATCCATACCATCTACAGCGTGTTCAACATCTGGAGCCAGAAGATTTCCCTAGGCGGGTAGAATTTTGTCAGTGGTTGAATAATAATAGGAATTTGTATCGCTACATCTTATTTACGGATGAGTCACAATTTACCAGAGACGGTATCAACAACACCCATAACATGCATCAATGGTCGGACGTCAACCCTCATGCCACCGTAGAAAGTAATTTTCAACGTAGATTTAGCGTTAATGTGTGGTGTGGAATGTTNCTATACTGTACTGTACATAAGATCTATCGGCTTTAAATAGGAATAAATTATATGTATCAGCATTTCTGGAATAAGATGATGCGACAGGAATGCTGATGTTACATTATATGTTATATTAGATATGTCTTTATACTGAAAAATAAAAATAGACGTTATACAGGGTCCTTATATTACATATGGAGAACATTAAACAAGAATCTGTTGTATCCATACCATCTACAGCTAGTTCAACATCTGGAGCCAGAAGATTTCCCTAGGCGGGTAGAATTTTGTCAGTGGTTGAATAATAATAGGAATTTGTATCTCTACATCTTATTTATGGATGAGTCACAATTTACCAGAGACGGTAACAACAACATCCATAACATGCATCAATGGTCGGACGTCAACTCTCATGCCACCGTAGAAAGTAATTTTCAACGTAGATTTAGCGTTAATGTGTGATGTGGAATGTTATACGATCAATTTATAGGGCCATTTATTATCGAAGGTCGTCTTAATGGACCAAAGTATCTACAATTTTTAGAGGATGAACTCCCGCGATTGCTTGAAGATGTACCTCTGGCAAGACGATTAAGAATGTAGGTACTTGCAATATTATGGAGCTCCACCTCATATTTCCCGAATTGTCACTGCTCACCTAAATGAGCATTACCCTCTATTAGTGCCGGAAGAACTTCATGAAACACCCGGTATTTTATCGAATATTTAAGCTATAAACAACAAAACTATGACATTATATCATCACTTGATTCATAACACAGCCCCACAAAAAAAAAGTGGCAGGTTCGAAAGGCAAGACCATGATATCTATACGTTTTTGCGGTCGCTGAATCCGAATCCGGTGTCCGTTTGACGCGATTAGGTCTGGTTTAAGGTCAGTTCAAGGTCAAATGTAAAGCCATTTATGTTGTTCGTATTTGATCCTATGTAAGATTATCCTCAAAATATGGCACTCTTGTTTCAATGTACGTTAGGTTTATAACATCCACGTTTGAAGTGATTTATCCAACAATATCATTGTAGTAACCCAAGGAAAATTCTTCATCGTTAGAAAAATATTCCTTATTTCTTTGCTCATAGTAAAAAAGCTTTCACTTTTCCGGCTTGCTTAGTATTTTTTTTGTCATCATATTACGAACTCTGCTCCATTCTCTGCCAGGGCCAAATCCCGAACATCATTTACTTTTTTTTGTGATATTGTTCCTGTCTTTTTCACAACGTGATATGGAATATATTCGTCATCACTAGTATCATTAGCAATATCAGTGATAGTTTCATTGCCACCCAAATTTCTCCCTTCTTTAATATCTTGGTGAAACCTTTTTCTCTGCTCAAACCCAATCATATTTTTCACTTAGGTTTAAAACCAAAATATTTATATAAGTATCTTTCGTATGTTGATTGATCTATTTCTATTAGAAAGTATTTAATAGACTTGATTGCTTCAAACTGACATCAGATTCGGATTCAACGACCCGCCCAAAACGTATAGATATTAAGTTTACTTTGTTTTCAATTGATTCTCCACATTTAACCTTGAACTGACCTCATCCCAGATCTGATTGAGTCAAACGGACATCAGATTCGGATTCGGCGATCCCAAAAACTTATAGATATGTAGATTTACTTTGTTGGCAATTGATTCTGTACATTTGACCTTGAACTGAAGTTAAACCAGATCTGATCGAGTCAAACGGACACCGGATTCGGATTCGGCGACTGCAAAAACGTGTAGATACGTAGGTTTAGTTTGTTGACTATTGATTTTCTACATTTGACCTTGAATCAGAGCTAATCGCGTCAAACGGACATCGGATTCGGATTCGGCGACCCCAAAAACGCATAGATACATAGGTTTAGTTTGTTGACAATTGATTTTAATACATTTGACCTTGAACTGATCTTAAACCAGAGCTAATCGCGTCAAACGGACACCGAATTCGGATTCGTCAACTCCAAAAACGATACATAGGTTGAAAAATAGATACATAGGTTTAGGTTATTGACAATTGATTTTTTACATTTGACCTTGAACTGACCTTAAACCAGAGCTAATCGTGTCAAACGGACACCGGATTCGGATTCAGCGACCTCAAAACCATATGGATACCATGGTCTTGTTTTTCGGACCTGCCACTTTTTTTTTGTGGGGCTGTTAATTAAATTCTTATTTTCGGCAATATCTTTCTAAATTTATATTTAATTGTTTTCTAGTTGCACATTCAAATTTCACGGGGCTTTGTACAGATATTTACATTTTGTCAGATCAAATATCTTAACAACAAATTAAAAGTAAAAAGAGAATTATGAATCACCCTAACGACTGTGCTTCCGTAATAATATTGGATGATTTCTTCACAACTAACGACTTGACGGATCTACCACATAAATCAATGAAAATTTAGGCCAACGTATAAATATTTTTTAGGTTAACATCTAATAATACATTACTCAAAACTATGCAGTAAATGAAAAATAAAATAATCTCACAGAAATTTAATTTGAAACGGTGCACGGCGTACCTACGAAAAAGGGGATAACGGATCATAACAAGTCCGTTTTTCATTTGTTGAAATTGAAATAAAAGAAATTACGTCCGTCCATTCTGGACTAGTTATGGGATTGGCCTTATTCCCTGGAACATCCTGCATATTTCAATAAGAAAATACGTTTTAGTCTCCCTGGGTGATTGTTCAATTTCTCACTGGGATTAAAAGATGTAGGAACTTTAGTCTCTTGGTGGATACCTATTTTACTATTTTTTTGTGCATCATGCGGATCATTTATGTTTTGCGATGTTTAAAAATATTTATTCCAATAGAAAGATACTTTTAGGTACTTATTCCCGTGTTCAATAGAATTATCGATATCTTGATGCTGATACTTTTTACTACTTAATTGTTGGTATTTACTTCAGACTTGGTCATAAACAGTTGATATGATCTTGGAAAATATATAAATGAAAATAATAAAATTAAAATAATATTTTATGATATACTTTATATGTTTATAATAATACTCCAATAAAATATTTGAATCGTATGTAGTTTATGATACAAACACGCGAATAAACCGTGTATTGAAAATTCAGTTACAATTCTACAAGGTTTTAGTTCAATGAAAGTTTGCTGTTTTTCAATGAACGTTAAATAACAGACATAAGTTATTTTAATTTTTATGTAAATGTAATATGGTTTCTATTAGATTTAGTCCCAGTTCCATGTAGTAGGAAAACGTAATTTAGTGCCTACTTTTTAATTTTTTTAATACCATTTGAAGCGACTACTACGTAGGTATATATGTTTTAATAACTTTAGTAATCAGCATACGTATGGGACTAATTTTTTGAGTGGATATTCGATATCCGATTTTTAATTAATTAAGCGATTATTGTTGCTACTATTATTATTCTTTTTTTTTTTAAGGAAAAGTGAACTACAATTTATATTTGTACATGAAAATCTATTTTCACTCTATAGGAAACCGTAAAATTAGAAACGTGTGTAGGGTGTTTGAGGATTAATTTATCAAATTTAAGATATCAATTACGATGGTCAAAATAAGACAAAAAGTTCCTATGAGGAACTGCGAGGAACTGTTCCTGCAAGGTTTGAAAATTTAAAAAAAATACATTTTCTATAATATCTCTGAAGACTTGTTGATTTGAGAATTTGAATATAAATGCATTAAGTAGTACATGGATAATACAACTTTCTTCATCCAATATTTATTTTTAAATTGAAGTTATGTTTATTTTATTTTTTATTTTAACAATTAAAACAAGTGTTTTTAGAATAATAATTTTATGGAATATGCTACTGCTTTAAATAAGAAAACCTTTTAATTGGAGGATTTGTCAGGGGTTTGTTAGTAGTGCTGAATTAAAGAAACTTGTAATAAATTAATTTTTATTGTAATAGTTTCACAAGAATGTGCACAACTATTGGAGAGTGGGGGGAAGGAATGTACTGAAATTAGTAATTCTTAAAATCTACTACTACACTCAGTCGACTGAACATAATGTTATACATTATAGTTCTTGGAACATGAAGTCAAGTAGGTTCAGATAGGTAAATCATCATTATTTTTATTTCTATACATATAAAATATAAGAATATAATATTACTTTTATTTTGAATGTACATAATGGTTGGATTTTATTAAAACTTCAAAGACGGCCAGATTACCAAAAAAATAATTATAGTTTGCCGTTTGAAGGTACCATATTAGAAAATTTTTTATGTTGTGATACACGAGCTGTTAAAGTTTTCATTAAAAATATATTTTTTCTCAATCAAACGACAATTTTCTATCGTTGAAAATGTAATGATGCTTAGACGCGTTAATGATTTTTTAGTTTTACCAGTGTCAGACAAGGAGGGTGGCGGATGTTTCTTTCAAAAAATGTCTGACAAAATAAAAAAGTGGAATAAAACATATTTATTAAAAACATTAATAAATAACTGCATTTAAAAGAAATTTTAGGAGTATCACACTTTAAATTAATATTTGTATGCTGAGGTAATTTGATAGCTTTATTGAATTTGTTGATACATTTGAAGTGATGTTTACTAATTAGCGATCGATACATGATTACTTATACCGATCAGGAAGCGGTAAATAGTCCAATAAATGTAGAATTTTAAAAATCAATTTTTATTAAAGACAAAATGAAAATTACAATTTGAACAATTATTTATTAAAATTTATTGGATTTAATAGAATTCGGGTTTAAATCAACGTTCTCTTTTGATGAAGTTGCTGAACATTTTGTAGTAACACTCTCGGTTGCGATATCACTTTCTGTCACCGTAGAATATCTTTGTAAATTTACATGTAAAATCTTGAAAAATGATTATTATTTTATATATATATATATCCCTCAGCTACAGAGCACGAACGCCACCCACCGTGCCTTTTAAAGCCTAAAATTTCTATTCCTTGGGTTGCCAGAATAGTGGTAGAACTCTTTCGGAATGCATGTCCGGTATAAGTTGAGAGATCCGACAATTTTAAATACTGTTTTGCCAAGAATAAGTCAACTATCTGCCTGTTTTGGTCGTAGTGCTAAATATTTTTTATAACATTCCAAATACTTAACTGTCTCGTTTCCTTGATTTGTTATCGTAAACGTTCATGGATATATGCGCTTTAGTGTTGGGAATATTTACTATTATAAACGCAGCTTTTATCTTTAATGTTATTTATTTTCATATTATATAGTTCTTCCCTTCTGCTCACCCCTGCTATTTCAAATATCATTCCTGCTTTTGTATTTAAATGGACTTCATCAGAAAAATTAGTTAAAATCTTCTAAAAGATTCTTGATTTTTCCATTTTTATGTCCAATATTTTTCCTCTTAAGAAAAGCAAATAACGTAGCATATTATAAAATATCAACAGCTTTATGTAAAAATATTTTTACATAAAGCAAAAGTATTGTGGCTTTGAAGATACAATATTCAGCCTATAAGCTTCCTTGAGACTTAAGGGTTAATTTCTTGAAACAAAATAGGCTAGCACTTTTTCTGTGATATTTTCAAAATTTTACTTGTTACATCCATAGACCTATTACACCACGCTGTAAATAGCTTCTTCGGGAATTATGGCTAAGCACCCTACTTGCTAAGTATTTTCTAAGTCTGAATCGTCACTTTCTCGAATCATAACTTAACAAGAGCCTTAATTTGTGACAAAAATATTATCTTGGACTAATTTCCAATGACAGCAGTTGTCACTTCATAATAAATATTAAGCGAAAACTTATTCGTGTACGACTTGTTTGTTTTATATATTTTTTAAATATTTAATTTTTNTTATATAGGGTGTCCGTTTATTATAGGGTTTATTTTCCTTGGCTTTTTCAGATGGGAGGGACATTATTGCAATTTTTAATACATTAATTAATTCCTTAATTTAAAGCTTGCTTCGATAAACAAAGATTGATGGTCTAAATCGTATCGTTTCGGTGTTAGATAGTGGCACACTTTTAAAATTTCTTTTAAATGCAGTTATAATTACATTCACACGAAAACCTCGAGCATTTTTTATAGTAAAATAAGTAGATATTTTGAAAAAAATAATCTTACCAATGACGTATCACTTTTTTAAAGACAGCCCTGCCATTTTCTTTAATGCCGAATTTTGAAATTACCAGTAATAAAGACTGAATATTAATCTTAACATAACCCAGTACTTTAATAGATATCTGATTTCGTATGAGGAAAAATATCATAAATATACTCATACATTTAAATCTTAGTTTTTTCTTCATTTTTTTGTTTACAAGGTGTATTTTAAATGTGTATTTTAAGTACTAGTATAATTTCCCGATGTAAACAAAATTATATAGTGTGTCCCGTTTTTCAGGTTAGCACCTCTGGAAATGTGAGAAGGCTGTGGACCTTCCACAAGCCAATTTGTTTACAAATAGTACCCTGAAGGGACGTTATATTCTACTAATCATTTTATTGATGTGACAAAATCCTGGCCTACTACGATTTTTTAAAAGGGTCGTTTTTCCAGAAAGTAGTATTAGGCATTTTTTTATCAAAAAGATAATATCACCAGGATAATATCACATCCATCAAAATACCAAATTTGAACGACAAATGTTTATTGAGTGTTTTTTATGTGGTGCCAAACTTCGAAAAATCAGACAACTAAAAATTATAATAAGCAGGTCAAAGATTGTCATGTAAGTGAAAACAAATACCAATCGGACAAAGAAAAAATACAAGCACTATAAATTTAAAACTTTTAATTATATTAATTAATTATTATTAATTAATTATAAAAATCATAACTTACAAAAAATATAATGAATTATAAATACTAAGTTGTTAAACAAACAAATTGCAAAACGTTAATCTAAATTAAATTTTAGTTTTCTCCACCAAACCTCCTTCTACTCGAACACACATTTTTCCAATCCTCTTCTTAAATTTAAAAATAATTTACATACCTACCTAGCTGTTGAAGAGTAATCTCTGCACAAGCTTGTCTTATGCAATTCGTTAGGTAATCCAAATTCCTTGGTCTGTTTTTATAAACTTTTTGTTTTATAAAACCCCAAAAGTCCATAGTTCGAGAAAACTAAAATTTAATTTAGTTTGTTTTGCAATTTTTTGTTCAACAGTATTTATAATTCATTATCTAAATTTTTTGTACGTTAATTATTATTATTTTTAGGGTGGCTGCAATTAAAAGTGTTAAATTTATAGTGTCTGTATTTTTTCTTTGTCCGATTGGTACTTGTTTTCACTTTCATGGCAATCTTTGACCTGCTTATTACAATTTTTAGTTCTGATTTTTCGAAGTTTGGCGCCACATAACAAAACGCTCTATAATAGACATTTGTCGTTCAAATTTGGTATATGGTTATTTTGATGGGTGTCGAATAGCCTGGTAATATTATCTTGTTAATAAAAAAATGCCTAATACCACTTTCTGGAAAAATTACCCTTTTAATAAATCGTAGTAAGCCAGGCTTTTGTGAGATCAATAAAATTATTAGTAGAATATAACCTCCTTTCAGGGTACTATTTGTAAAAAAATTGGCTTGTGGAAAGTCCACAGTTTCTCACATTTCCAGAGGTGTTAACCTGAAAAACGGGACACATTGTATGTTCAATGTTATACATATATATATATATATACGAAGATTTAAATGTTTTCTTAAATTCGTTCATTGACACGTACATTTTCAGAACTGTTGCCTACGTGAAAGGTAAATATTTATTCATGGTGTTCCAATTCACAGATATACAAGCCATTGACGCAACGAGTAAAAAGCAAACTAATCCGATGAATTTAAAAAAAGAGTTTCCAAAAATTGACCTTTGGTATAAAATTGTAATCAATGATTCCCATTTCTTTACTTTTAGGTATTTTCTTAGCTCATATATTTAGTGTTACTATTTAATATGAACACTTCTGTGGTGAGACATTTTGCGTGGGCATATTTATACATCCATTAGAAAAATGAAGTAAGTTTTCACGATCTCTACGATCATTATTTCTGGAACAGAAAGGACAATAAAACGTTGACGAGTGAAAAATTTGTTATTTTCAGGAACAGCGTTTTTCTTCTAAGTGCCTTTAATTAATATTTTAATGAACGTTGTTGTATTCATGGCGGTTGGCATGAATATTGAATAAATTGTCGGTATTTTAAAA
This sequence comes from Anoplophora glabripennis, assembly GCF_000390285.2. Lineage (NCBI taxonomy): Eukaryota > Metazoa > Arthropoda > Insecta > Coleoptera > Cerambycidae > Anoplophora > Anoplophora glabripennis. The sequence continues at coordinate 308,510 of NW_019416551.1, read as the reverse complement.
ACGTATTTTCTGTGTAATGAGGGCGCATGAAAAAAATTGTTTTTTTTTGTGTAACTTCAACAATACTTTCGTTACACTGACACTTTGTCTGTACTAAATGATCAAGTTATTTCTTGAAAGTGTCCGGATTGTGTTATTGCTTAACGTTCTCAGCAGTTGTGAACCGGAAGGGTCGATATGGAAGAAGGAGAAGGATGGATGTTTCCTTCCGGTTTCTATTGGGCCCACAGTAAGGGGCGGATCTTTAGCAGACGGTGATATTCGGACGGTCACTTTGGGTCATTTAAAAGACCTAAATATTTGGCTTCCATCCATTTACACGTCTCGTTATTTTTCTTTATTATCGGGAATAAATCTTGAATGCCACTTTTGTTATTTGTAACATAACAAATGTGTTTCTTCCGATTTTGTTTTGCAAAGTAAATGTGTTTAAACGCGTCTTATTTCATTAGTATATCGACAGAATTGTGAGACTTAATTGTAGGCATCGTGCAAAGTCAAAAACGAAGGAAAAATATTTTTGAGAAGATTACATCTCCAAGAATATGTATTTCTTGAGGTTGGAGTAACTTCAGATACTACTTTTCTACCTTTTAAAAATTGACCACAGCTTTATTGTATCTTTCTCAACGCTAGAATATTTTTGCATGCAAATTTAAAGTTAAACATTACAGTACAAGTAAATTCCGATATTTGAATAAGATATTCATTTTGTTATTTATGGTAATGTAATTTTTAAGTATGTTCATAATTTTGTAAATGCAATTGTACCTAAAAAGTATGCAGTATGAGCAAATCAAATTTCTTCTAAATTGGACAAAGTATTATTTGGAGGAAATAATTTTTTATTTGCAAACTTTCATACTACAGCTGCCAAATGAAGCAATTCCAGAAGAAGTAGTTAATTATTATTTTGTCCATAATACTCTCAGGAAGTTCCTCTTCGTTATCAAAATATTTAAAAAAAAATCATTTTTGTGAGAGATTTAAAAATATATGTCCTTCCTTAACATAGTGTAGAAATACAGGGTGATTTAAAAATGAAACCTCGTATTCTTTGAATTTTAAGGGGAATCTTTCGTATAAAGTTTTTATCTAGGACACTTCGTTAAAAAGATACAAGATGTTAAACTTCAAAAAATATTTTTATTCCTTTTTAAATAATTTAAAAATTAGTAAGTGAAATAATTTGAAATCGGGCACAGGTATTTATGTAAACATTGTTCAAAATCTGAGGCCTTTTTCGAAATTTTAGATGCTCAAGTGGCGGAGATATAGGTGGCATATTTTTCTAAATAAAGTTAGTACGCCAATGCTTTACGGTAACAATCATGATATTTTCGGATTCGTCTTCCAATTTTCTACAAATTACTTCTCTCTTATTTTTTTTTTTAGTTAAACTTTAAAAACGAACTTAAAACACCATACCTCAACCCACTGGATTTCTTTTTGTGTGGTACTGTTAAACGGCTGATATACCGTGAACAAATTAATACACGTGAGCAGTTAGATGAGCAGTTAGAAGAAAGATCCAAGCAAAACAAATTTCGAACAAATTACATTTTTGTTACTAAAAAGATGCCGCGCCTGTGTTCGTGAAAATGGAGGTAATTTTGAGCTTTTACTTAAATAAAATCATTAAAATGATGACTAATATTATTAATTTCTTTATTCGAATAAATACTCGAATGATTAGTGTTTGTCATGTCATTTAAGTGTTTTTAGTTCGTTTTTCACGTTCAAAAAACAATTCCTCATATCATTTAATATCAGACTACACAGTTTTGTCCTAAAATTTTTAAAAACAAGACTAAAAGGAAGACATAAAATAGATTTCTTTCGAATATCTTCAGAACAATTCGGAATTTTATAAATTTTAAAATGAATCCGTGATTGGCATAAAATTCTGCACATATTTGTTCATTTAACCATTTTTGTATGTCTTAAAATAAGAAAGATGCCAGTATCGGACAATTAAAAAGTTGTAACCTGTTTAAACTAGTTAAACTGTTAATTTAGAAAAAATGCCCCTTCGAAATGTCCTGGTGGAGACGTCCATTGAGAAATTGTAATATAAATTTACCAAATTGTAGAGACCTTATTTCATATGACAGAAATTCAAACCGGATTACCGGACAGAGGTACAGAGAATTTATCGAGAAAAACGTGACAAAAGTTGAAAATCATTGCAAAATTTGAGGGACTATGGCCGTTTTTAGTAATTGAAAAACATTAAATATATTTTGTAAATCTTAGCACGTTGTTTTTCAAAAATGAAGTTTGTCCAGGCTCATGTTTAACAATATTTTTTTGAAAGAATCCTCCTTTAACATTTTAATCACATTCTGTATAAATTAAAGTTAAATATTGTGCCCTGAAAAAATTCAACGGAAACATTTTTAAAACTCAGTTTTTAAAACGTTTTTAATTATTCCTTTTAATTATTCCTTTTAATTATTCCTACTTTTTTTTTGAGCGAAATATCGAATTATTTGTACTACTAAAGTAAAAATACAGTAACAAATAATGTAGGAGTTTTTTTGTGCCAATTAATCTTGCAGAAAAGTGGTTCATAACAGATATTTTCATTAATTTTGGAATTATTAACTCTATTTTTTCAAGTTTTGGGTGTAGAATCGAATACTGAATCAGTTACTTTAATTTACTTTTATGGCTTCTTATTATGGTTTAATATCTTCGATATCTCCGCAACATCTATATCTTATGATAATCTTAACTTATTCTAAACGTCATTACTTGTGTTTTAGTGTTACTATAAAACTTTTACAACTTTTTCATCCAATTCATTAATCTTTAATTATATTGCAATTATTGATAATTTATTTGAGAAGGTACTATATAAGCCCAATTCTATTATCAAATTTTCATTCCGTATTTACCAATATTAAAAACGAGAATAAAAAAAATGAGGAGATTCGCAGTTTCTGTGATTGCCTTGGTGCTAGCCGTAGGTAAGTAGACGGTATAGAATACGATATTTTATAAATATTTTATGTGTAAAAACTATTGTACCTTCTATATACTATATTATATATTAAATGTAAAACAGCTAAAAGTACCCTTTTACAAGTCAAAAATCAAATGCAAATATCAATCAGATTTTATTTATTAATTTTTTCGGTTATAGGCCTCTCATCCGCCAGGCCGGATATAGAGTTAAGCAACTACCCTATCTTCGTTGGTGATATACTGGAAGAGGAGGTATCCAGGCCACGTCCCGTACCAACTTTTCCAGAATTCACCCCTGAGATTGATCCAGAGTTCGAACTTGAACCAGTTCCAGAGAACGAGGAAATAGCTCCCCCGAAACTCGGCAGCCTGAACCCATGCGATGCCTGTTTCGAGTACATGACCGCCCTTATTGACCAACTTACAAATGTCGCTGTTCCAGAGGTCCCAGTACATCCAGAATTGCCAGAAGTTGAACTGGAACCAGAAGTACCAGAAATAGGAAGGCCACTTCCCGAAACCGTGCCAGAAGATATGAGGCCACTCCCTATTCCAGTAGCTCCAGAAGTCGAGATTAATCCTATCCCCATCCCAGTAGCTCCAGAAGTCGGAATCAGACCTTTGCCAATTCCAGTAGCTCCAGAAGTTGGAGTCGTACCAATTCCCCTCCCGTTGATCATCCAACAGTAATTTTATGTTGTAAATAAGGTTGTAAGGAAAAAATGCAAGTAATTTAGATTTTAATAAAAGTTGAGTTTGCAAATAATATTTAATTGTTGCATTTGTACCTCTTTACCTCTCTACGAGGCAGCTCTCACAATCAGACTAGATTGGGAAATAAGCAACCGACAATACGCAAGGTTATTGCTACCTATTAGTTTTTAAATATTGGTCAGTTGATTACCAATGTCAACGTTTCACAAAATTACTTGATTTTCAGTAATTAATTGTCAATTGTCGATTTTTTTAATCATTGTACATACATAATGTATAAACTAACTTAATAGACTATGGTTGATATCGCTACTGCTCCTCACTAAAAACTGTACAGGATGTTTGTAAACTTGGAAAGGATATTTAAAGAGTAAATAAATCGATGTCTGAAAATTCGATTGGTAGCGTTGTTTTCTGCAAATAGATTTTTTTTTAAATACCTACTGACTTACCACGATGATAGGAAAAACTTTTTTTGGAAGTGCTTACCCCACCAATAATTCTGCCTCTACTTACAAATGTTGATGCATACATAAAATATGTCTAGTTTTCATTAGCATTTTCATACGTTACCATTATGCTCATTATTTCGTTGTTACTATATTGACGGGCCATTTTAAACGTAATTATTAGTTAAAAATTAGTTAAATTAAAATGGGAATCTACAAAAATAAATACCTTGACTTAATGCTCAGTCAGGGCGAAACATTTGCAGTCGCCGCTGTAGATACCGGCAGTGGAGAACGATGAAACATTTGGAAGTATTGGATGCGACCAGTTACAGTTGCCACTACGGAATGTATCAACTGATCACCATTATCTAAGGAGCGGTTCCGAACAAATAAGTACCGAATTGAACACCAGGGCAGGCCTACGGGTTCGATAACGGTTCCGCCCGCACATAACCTAACCCGAGAACGACAAAGTCAGGTCAAAGTTGCCTAGCTGAGGCTAAGGATGTGAAAGGAATTCTGTAACTAATGGTGACCAGGTACATAGGTCACAGTATAACAACTCGAAAACCCATCGTAGTTTAAATATCAACGCGGACCGTGAAAACATGGAAACCACTATTCGCATATTAGCAGCAATACCTACCTACTAGTTTACGAATAACTCTTTCAATATTTCTTTTTAAGAAAGATGTTTTATTATTAGTTTTCGTATTTTTTACTACACTGCAAAGGTGTAGGGCAAAATCAAATAAATTAAAAAAAAAATCACATTCCTATGTGCGAATATTTGCAATTTAATTTGTCATGGACAAAGAAGCCTGCTGAAAATGAATCGAAAATGGGTCCCAGTCGATTCTGCTGAAATTGCAGTATGTTATAGTTTTTGACTTTCTGATCAAAAGTTGTCATGGGCCCAAAGTGATCCTATGAATAGTTTCAGAGATAAAGAGGGGAGAAATATGTGATTTTGGCTGAGTAAGCTTCACGAAGTTTCATGTTCATGAATTCAAAAACTGAGGCATGTGTTGAATTTTGACCAGTAGGTACAATGCTTTTGGGATCGCTGAACCTGAATTCGGGGATAGCTTAGCTTTCTAAGGTCACCTGGAAGTCAGGTAAAACAAATACTTTGACTGTGGCTTATTGGAAGATTCATTTCAACTTACTTTAGAATAAAAGTTGAGGATAATGGATCATGAAATATATTTATTGAATATGTGATAAGAAGTTAAAACTCACAATTGACATTTCTAGACCTATAACACATACCTTTTAATTTTATAATTAAGTGTGTCATAAAAATGGTGTATGATTTCTGTGCGATATTAATTTGGTTATTTTCTTAATACAACTTGATGTGTATAATATGCTTTACTCTCTATTTTACTACGTCGTTTTCTTAATTCCAACTCTAAAAATATATTTGATGTTACCGGTATATTGTACTACCATCATAAAACTTTTACAACTTCCATTCATTAATCAGTATGCTCTAATCACACGAGATTTATTGACAAATCATTAGCTAGAGAACTATATAAGTACAATCACAAAAGACATTGTCATTCCGTATTTTTCAGTCCAAAAGACAAGAATAACACAATGAGGAGATTCACAGTTTCTGTGATTGCCTTGGTGCTAGCCGTTGGTAAGTAGATGGTGTAAAATGTAATATACTGCATATTTTGTATTAAAATATTTATGTGCGCAGTCTAAAATATTATACAGAGTCCTGTAAATTCATATAATAATAATTGCAGGATATATTTTAATAGTATTAAATCAAACATTTTTTATGAATCTAAGTTCTAAAGCCACTGATTTTCGAGATACAGTTTAAATTCAAATAATTCAGAAGAAGCTTGAAGTGGATTTATGAAACTTGAAATCTTTTATTTAAATGGAAGAACTGGTATAGAAATAGTATGCCAGCCAGTGACTTACAAAGCACTGTATATAGTTAACTTAAAAGCACTGTATATAGTTAACTTAAAAGAACTGCTTGGGCAACAAATAGAAGTTTTACTGGAATACCTGTTGCATTTTATTGATTAATTTATTTGGTATTAGGCCTCTCATCCGCCAGGCCGGATATAGAGTTAAGCAACTACCCTATCTTCGTTGGTGATACATTGGAGGAGGAGGTATCCAGGCCACGTCCCGTACCAACTTTTCCAGAATTCGCCCCTGAGATTAATCCAGATTTCGAACTTGAACCAGTTTCGGAGAACGAGGAAGTGATCCCGCCGATACTTATCAGCCTAAACCCATGCGATGCCTGCTTTGAGTACATGACCGCCCTTATTGACCAACTCACCGAAGTCGCCGTTCCAGAAGTACCAGAAGTGGGAAGGCCTCTTCCTATCCCTAATCCAGGTGGTGAGCTCAGACCACTTCCTCTTCCAATTTCACCAGAAATTGATACCAGACCCTTACCCGCGCCAATTCCGTCTGAGGCTGAAGCCGAGGAAGTTCTTGCCAACCAAAATAGACCACTTCCAACCCACATAATCAGATAGTAAGCCTAATGCTTAGCTTATCTCCTGAGAATACAAATTCTTTATAGTTCTGTAAAGAATGTTGTTTGACATTTTATAGTACCTAATAGTTTTCATGTTTTCAGTAATAAAGGTGTATATTTATTAATCGTACTATGTATTATTAAAAAATAAATAATTTCTTACAATTCCTTTTAAAATAAAAGCTTATTTCTCTTTATTTCGCATTGACTTTAGTATGCACTGCCGGTTCAAAACATATTGTACATTGTTTCAATTATGTACAGTCTACAGCTTTATTAATTGAATAGGTACATCTTTTTCATTTTATATTGTGGGTCTACTATATCTTTAAATATATTATCTATGAGTTATACTTAGAAATACCCATATAGCATACAGGGTGTCCCGAAATTCATGCAACAAAATTTGGTCACAGATTCTTAAGACAAATTTAGGGGACCCGTATTTTTTATTTTTGCCAAGTGACCCCCTCTTTCGGAGTTACAGCCTCCTGAAGTCCGCCCCTAAGAATAATCTTTTTTTTTATATCTCAGAACCCTGTTATACGAGAATCACTAAATTCGGTACACAGGGGTTTTATGACATGTGGAATCGTGTGATGCTACGTTTTTTGGCGGGGAACCACCTTAAGACAATTTTTCGTGGCCCCCCTTGTCTTTGGAGCCAAAAAAATTTGTTCACATATTTAAATTTCTTAAAAATTATTATCATTCCACTAGAAAGCCATTAAATTTAGAAACTTTTTGTCTCTTTATACTTTTTTCGTAAAACGCAATGTTTCGAGAAAAATGTCAAAATGTGATCGAATGCATATCGTGATTCGCCATTTTCCTAAAAAACATTGCGTTTTTCGAAACAAATATCAAGACAAAAAAGTTTCTAAATTCAATGGCTTTCTAGCTAACTAATAATTAAAAAAAAATCAAATTTGCGATCAAACTTTTTTTCTGGTTCCAAAGACAAGGGGGGCCACGAAAAAGTGTCTTAAGGGGGTTTCTCGCCAAAAAGCGTAGCACTGTGACATTCCACATGTCATAAAACCCCTGTGTACCAAATTTAGTGATTCTCGTACAACATGGTTTTGAGATATAAAA